>NW_027192154.1:444794-602651 GCF_041956525.1 Rhizomucor pusillus
ATTGCGCGAGAGAGCGTCATCAGAATATAGTGACTATGTCGAAAACAGGATGGATATTTCAGCAAAAAATCCTCTCGAATGGTGGAAAGAGAAACATTCTGATTTCACGCCAAGTGGTTAGGAATTGTCTGGCCATACAGGTATAATAACATCATTGTTTTTCTTTGCTTCTGGATTCTGGCTAGCATTTTCTCTGACGACGGACTTTACATACTGTAGGTATAAGCGCCTCGTCGGTTCAAACGATATTCTCCACTAGCGTGGACTCGAGCATCATTGAATCTAGAGACAAAATAGAGCGTGCATGCTGAAGATATTTAGACTGTGAGGAATCATTATAGATGATACCAGTTACGATAGATGAAATGTAAAGTGTTACATATATGTGCACAATAGCCTACACAATATGGAATTGAGAACCGATTGTTTACAGTGATAACAGTCTCTATGCAAAGGAGGTCTTGCTTTCAATTTTCAGGATCTTCATAGTGATCTTCCAGTCTCAAGAGTATATATGCAGCTACTTAGTAGCCGGCAGTCTTTCGTCGCACTTTCCTTCTCGGTGCTTGATCGGTAAGGAGAGCCTTAAGAGCTCTTCTAGCTGATTTTTCAATGCTGGTTTGCTTTTCATGGCTTGCAGGCTTTCGGAGATTCCTTTGAGGTCACCATCCTTGAGGATCTTAGCTCTTTGGCGAAATTTCCTTGGATCTTGCTGGAGCTTTTCCGATGGTTGATTTGCGTATAAAAGCACCCATATCGAGTGCATCTGAGATGTAGTAATTGTGATTATAGAGCGCTCTTGTATGGATTTCATGCTCTATTAATTTCGTCGAGTCCTCTCAATTTTTCCATTGCATTGACTATCATGCGTTTACTCAAGCTATAAAAAGTTCCGTGTCCTGCAGAGTAGCAGTTAATTCAGGAGGACGTGCAACGTCGTTATAATCTCGGATGTGCTTCCATCCGTCAGCAGTCTATACGTCCACATGATGTCTTGGGAGATAGCCCCTCCTGAACGACGAAAGGGATCTGGGATAGCGACCAGAGATTGGGACGTCTTAGATATCCTAGGCGTCCGTAGATTTCTCAAGGGCGATCCTTTGCAGAACAAACGGATGCAAAGATCGAGGCTCCTGATATAATCGCACCCGCTGTTGCAGATGTAGATATCCTGAATGCTCAAATGCTGATGGTCCTTTTAACTCGTAACGTGACTGGAATCAACGTGTGTCAGCTTTGTCTAAACGATCCAACAATACGAGAAGCCCAGCAAGCAAAGTGCCAAGGTTTAAAAAACCATATTGCACATCTATACAAGTCGCCTGCACTCCCATCTGTCTCCGGGAAGAGATACATCGAAGGCCGGGATACCAGGAAAGCACTCGGAATATGCCTAGTATTTCAGGACTTACGTCAGCTACGGATTACATAAATGCGGCATATGTCAATTCAAATCAAGAGACAAAGGCAAGGTCAAGCAGCATCTACGAGATGCATATGAAAAACCACTGCAGACCAGAGCTTGACGAAAAGGAGAGTCATGGGAAACGATTCGCAGCTACTTCATTACTTACTTGGGTGTAGTACATGTACCAGATGCTACGCTACAAAGTGCTATACAGAATTGTGAACGAACCAGGCAAAAGCTTAGTGCGTCTCTAGTAGATAGCTCAAATACCAAGTAGCTTTAAAAAAACAATTTTCGATATTTTCTGCTCATATCTCAGTAATGAATACTCGAAGGTTGCTAGCCTCAAGCTTCCTAATATCTGATTGTTCATTAAAACTGCATCTGACGTTTGGAATATGCGTTGACTGGTTGATGAAAGAAAAGGTTGTCGTTCTTCACTGTCTTTTGGCGGCGTGAGCCATGTCAATCTGGTATGCAACCTTCACAAGAATATAAATTCATCACCGACAAGACAGTATGTCCTTAGTTACATTACGTTTTCACTCGTTTTAGCGCCTTTTAACTTGCATCACACAGTCTTTCATCGTGTTCTCGCTTCCTTAGAAGCTTTTAAATGAGTCCCTATGCGCCCTACTTTATATGCGTTTGTAATAATGCTACAAAGCCGAATAATGCGAAAGCTTTCTTTTTAGGGATGAAAGGAATGGATTGCTACAACTAGACTTGCCAGCCCGATGAGAGATGATGGTAATCATTAGCTATAAGAAAGGTGATTCAACTGTTCCAATCTTTGCAGAGTCGAGACTTTCTGACGTTTTTCTTGAACGATGCACATTTTGTATCTTCCAACTTCTTGTAACTGGTATCCCGTTGTTATCAAAGAAGGCGTCTGCAAAGATTTAAACATGTATATTATATTATATTTACGTTCGCTGTTTTGTATACGATAGCATAAAAGATATAGCTTATAGTAAGTTATTTATTTCATCGGTTATTGAAGCTCGAGTGTCACTACTCGGATAGAAGTTATGCGCCTGTTGAGTATGTTTGATATCCTGCTTCTGCTGCACTTTGGCCGTATGAAGGCTCATGCTGCTGCTGCTGCGTAGGCGACTGGGAGGACGCTGCAGCCCAGTGGGCTGCCCTTCCACCAGCGGTTCCTCCTCCGTGTTCCAGAGCATCTCGTTTCATGTTGCTTGGTGGTTCAACGGTGGGGACAAACTGGAGGATGCAAAAGGCAATGCCGCACACTGCCACCTGATGATCGTGTCGTTAGATCTTCTCTTCTGCTGCTGAATTACAGATACAGAGCAAAACCTACTATAACGCCTGATGCAATGCCTAGCGGCAGCTGGTTCAAAATGATGCATCCAATGCTGGCAGTAATCGATGCTGTCAGTCATAGCTTTATACTTCTCATGCTTAAATCAATTGACACCTACAAGATATAAACTGTTCGTGACGGACACATTCAATAACAACATCTTGACTTCCGTGTTACTACTTTTCCACTTACATATCCCGCGTCCCAAAAACGAAAACATGTAGGACACGTGCTGGGCGATAATGGGTGGCAGCCGAAATTCAAAGAGAAACACCATGACGCCGAAAGCAATGCAGTAGATGCCTCGGATAAATTGTGGAAAACCTACAGCAACAGTCTGTTAATTGCTGTAGCAAGCAGTGACATGTAAACGAGGTATTGCGCACACCTCCAGTTAATATCGTGCAGACACCGCCGATGACCATGAAGCAGCCCACAATTATATTGACGATACGGAATACGAGACTGTGATCGAGATTTCTCACACCATTCATTACTCGGTCCATGTTGACAGAGTTGTGTTTTGATATCGATAATAAAGTGCGGTAGGAAAGAAAAAGAGAGATATATTGCAAAAGAGTCTCACTCTTTGTCCTTGGTCTGAAACACTCCGAAATTCTCTCGCACACACACACAACAGCAACAATGACCAGCCCATGTGATCGTGACATCTACTATGCCAAGGTATCCATTTGCACAGGCTATGTATGCCTTGGAGACATGTTTACAGAATTATGTAATTGGGATGGGGTGATATACTGTACAAAAGAAAAGTCATGAACGACGCTGTTGTTGTGCTGTTATTGTTACTACGAAGTAGACGCTGTTCCATTTTGCTTTGCTCGTTTTTCTTGCTGAGCCTGCCTCAACTTCATGAGCGTGATGGTTTCATAGTCTTTATCAGACATTTGCGACAAGTTGCTTGCTGATGGAGACTATGTGAAGAATAGTGAGTCTTTGACCACGCAAAGCTGACACTGTTGTTTCAAGGACTTACTTGTATGGGTGGCATTTTAAAAAATGAATGTTGTCCATTACCACCGGTAGCAAACAAAGGCTTGCATGATGGTCGTGATGGCATATCCTGCAAATCTGCTGCAAGCTTTTTCGCTTCTTGCATCCTTTTACGATCTTCGTTCATCTTTGTCACAATTGCTGGCTCCTTCCCCATTGCCCAGTCAATTGATTCGAATATTTCCAAAGATGCGCTCGAATCTTTGTTAGTGAATACGGCATGCTGCAAAGATACAAACAGTTAAATATTTGTTAATAACAACACTATTGCCCTTTTTTTACTCACTGCATCAACGACGGTCTTGAATACAACCAAAGCACTGCCTTTCTTCTTTTCGGACAATGCAATCGTATCAACCTTTCCAATCGGGTTTAGGATATTCACCAGATCCTGTTCGGTAAATGTATGCTTTTTCCGCTTCCACTTTATTTTTAAAGCGCAATCCAACTCTGTCGTTTCGGGTATCTCTGCAAAAAAATTCCATCTTGTGGTCAGTCTGACAGTATGTAGTCCTTTTGGTGTGATTAAAACTCACTCTCTTCTTCTTTTTGCTTCTGTTCTGCCTCTCGCCATTCCTCTCGGCGCTTTGCACCTTCAGCTCTTAACCGCGCAAGTTCTGCCTTGTATTGAGCTTCTGCTTGCATTTGATCCATTTTTAATTTTTTGGCCAATTGCTCTCTCTCCTCAAGTTCTTCCTGAGCCCTTCGTCGTTTGCTATCCATTTCTTGCTGCTTCTTTTTGCGATCAAGACGGGTCCGTAACAGTTGATCGTATGCTGCGCGGGCCTGGGTATCCTTTAACATTTCATAGCCTTGAGAAAGCTTTTGAAACTGGGCAGCTTTTGCAGGCATTGTCAGTAACGTCACTACCAAATATGTCTCTGAATCTTCCTTACCTGCATCGGGACTTGGGTTCTTGTCTGGATGGAGAGTAAGCGCCTTGATGCGATACGCCTTGGTGATCTCCTTGACCGATGCATCAATCTTGACACCGAGCAGCTCGTAATAGTCGGTTTCCGTGTCAATATCTTTTAGACCTGCCATTGTTGCTCGCCTTATAGGTGTAAAGTAGTAGAGGAGAGAGAAACCTATCGGACCGATCCAAATTGGACAAGCGACTGAATTTGGGTCGCAGAAGTCAACATGCTGTTCAAATCCTTTGACTTACTAAAAGTGCATGTAATAAACAGTGATCTAGAGGCATATGTGCCACAAATGGGAATATTATAATTCTTGTCATTTGAGAGTGTTTATATTGCTAGGAGATTCTTAATCATTGACAAGTGATGTTGAACAGCTTTGTTTATAATATTACGCCTATTTACACTCGGGACCAAAGTTAGATCTGTTCTGTCAAACACAAAAAGGAGCGGGAAGTTTTGATGACAAAACTAACGAGAATGTATGCAGGTGCCAGGTAAACCGAGGAGCGGCCCTCAAGCATGGTCCTCCAGGTGTAACCCGATTGCCATCAAAACCTTTGCGACGATTTACAGGGCATTTTCTTTGATAACCATTTCATCTGCATTGATTGGTATTTGTAAAGATATTAAAACAGGTACTCTGTGGAGATCCGCAGCAGCTCGGTAGGACTTTTCCTACCTATCTACATGCATCTGGCATTGATGATTTGCTTTCACAGAATTCATCAGAGATAAATAATATCATGACTGTAAACCTTAAAACGTGCGCAGCAACGGTTAGAATGAGACGGATCGGCGGTCGTACAAACGGCCTGAAATGGAACTGTCGCCAAGTTACTCCAGATTTTACGGTCTTGGACATCCCCACGTAAAACAGCGTTCACATTCAAGTATGCACAGAATAACGATTATCAAGCATCCAGGATATGAAGAAAGTACATACAGTGCTATATCATATTGCTAGCTAGCATTGTGATCACATTACGAGTATGAAACATGAAAAACGTTAGCCTCCTGTAATTCCCGAGCTCTCGGGATCTGACGTTACTGCAGAGAAAGGAAACTAGGCAAGCCAAGTGAAATGGACATACAGACATAAGAAGCTTAGAGCCAAGATGTGGCCCGTGCGAACAGACGTTGATCCTTTCACACCCACGTGCATCGCAGTTGTACATCTGGGAGAGGTAACAAACTCTGGGCTGTCAGTAAACTCAATAACCGCAGCCGAGAAATTCTTAGCAAAGTTTACAGTGCATTGACTGCGCAGCAGCAACGGCCAAGCTGGAGATTCGTCAGCATGGCATAAGATGACTGCGGCAGCGTCATTGATTTCCAAGAATGTCGAGCATTGTGGCACCTTGGCCTTTCCTTGGAAGGTTACATCGACCCATGGATCCGCACCTTGTGCCAAGGTTTACGCGTCCGTAATGTCTCATCTATATAAATTGACGGCTCTGACAGTCCGGGATCTTGCTTTTCTTCATCGATACAAACAAGATGTTATCGAGTTCCCAGCAACAGCACTCCTCATCAAGCCAACGTCCGCCCATACTATCCATACATCTCGATCCTGGCTTTGGCTGGTTTCTTGATCGAGATCGCGTGGCATTCGGACCTGGATCCGTACTTCAAGGTACTTGAGCAACTCGACGTTTGCACCAATTCATATCTAATAACGTCTTTGATTTACACTTAGGCGTTGTTAAAGTACGCTTTTTCTCTCGTCAGCAAGCAGAACTCGCCGATCGTCTACGAATTATTTTCCACGTTTTCGAATCAGTACCGCTCTCGTCCTATCCCTGCAGTCTAAAAGACCAGCTATTCGGCCCACAACAATTTCTCTGGCAAAAGAAAGCTACTGAAGAACCTTTGGACTACTCATTGACCCACGAGTTTCCGTTCGTCATCCAGTTCCCAGCAATGGTTCAATATCCTCCTTCCATCATTGACGCTCCAGATTGCCTGTACCAATGCCGCTACAAGCTATCAGCGTTCCTCGAGCCAAAACAACCCGCTGGCAGCAAACTCTCCAAACAGCGAGCGCTTGCCATAGCTGAAGAGCCCATCATTTACATGCCCTTCATTGAAGCACGTGCGCAGAAATCGGAACCCCTTGTTCTCGAAGGCAGTGGTCAGTCCCTGAAAGTCTCGATCCGTCTCGCCGACCTCGAGTACTTGCCAGGCGACATCGTTCCAGCCACCATCTACTTAGAGCAAGACAAAGACAGGAAACAAAAGGACCGCGCGGCAGTAGATATGGGTCCTATCAAAGTATGCATGAAGCTCCATCAAATTGTTTCCATATTGCCCGGTAAACCGCAGCAAAGTCAACAATCACGCATACTCGGCGCATCCGAAATGAATTTACCAGCATCAGCCTCCGGAGTAATTTCACTATCTTTGCGGATACCGGAATATATTCCTCCGTCCTTCGACTTTGGCCGCTTGTCCTCAATATACTACAAACTGTCATTCCACATCAAACGGTCCGCCAAGTCATCTTTCAAGCGATTGCTCTCCGTGTCACCATGCATATCCATCGATGAAGCGCCCATACGCATTGGAAGCTTCGGCTATGGTTTGCAAGCTCCTGAAGGATTGCGCGCCTACAGTGAATACAAACCCGTCTTTAAAGACTCTACACCAACATCCACCACCTCAAGAGACGATCCTTTACCAGTCCCTTCATTTGTACGAGTAGAAGACAGTGACGCGCAGGAAGAAAAACTTCCTGCTTATGAACCTTATCAACTGCCAGCCTATGACCAAGCACTTCACTATCCGACGATGTCCTCGTCTCAACCTATATGCTAAGAAACATTCCCCTCTGTTCCTGATTACCCTGCACCGAATCTCACTTTCCATTTCATTGTAAAGATGTACAATCAAACTGAAACTTTTTTTTACGTTCATGTTCATATTCTTGTACAAAAAGTAAAAAATATGATAACAACAAAAGACTTTCAAGACTCGTCGAGTATTCCCTTCCTTTTTTTTTTTTTTTTTCTTTTCACATTTAGATTCAAGAACGGTGATAATTTCTGACCTTGTTCTTGCGGGATCGGAGCAAGCATAACAGGAAAAATTAAGAGAGGGGAGGGAAAGCCCATGCAGAGAAACATTGTTGAACCGACCATGTCACATCAATCTCGCCATGGATCGCCTACGTCGTCATCTTCACCTCGCAGCAGTTACCAACATCACCGCAGAGAAAGCGACCGATACTCCTCCAGTTTTCCGTCGTCGATGCACAGCAGCAGTCGACGAAAGTCACGCAGTCCTGACCGATACTACTATGAAGACCGAGGAGGAGGAGGAAGCCACCACCACCGCCACCACAGATACGATGAACAGCATCAGCAAGACGTAAGATGCCCACCATCGTCACACTGAGGGGGCACTTTCACATATTTACAAAGAGCAAAAGAACCGGTCTAACTACTGCATTACCTACATAAAAAGAGGCGGCACCGTTATCACTCGAGAAGACGTGAAGATAATGACAAGCCGAGCGCTCCAAACATTAACGTCGTCCTGCGTGGATTACCTGACCGCATGGAAGAAGAAGAGGTTAGAAAGATCGCTAGATAATTGAGAGGCAGGCAGATATTTAAAAGTATTTACTTTACAGATTCAAAGCACTTTGGAAAAGATGCAAGCCAGTGTGGATGAAGTTTCATTGATCAGAGACCGAGATACAGGTTAGGATAGCAAGAGAAATGATCACACCTTTTTTTTTTGTGTTCACTATAGTGTGTGTGTATAGGACGATCGAGACGATTTGCTTTTGTGCGATTCCTCAGTGTCGGTCATGCTATACAATTTGTCGAGAAGCATTTCCCGGGTTTCGACATGGGTGACTACTTTGTACGCGTAGACTTTTGTAACAAGGATAACAGCAGAGAAGACAAGATGGAGTGGCGTTGTCCAAAGGTAGGCGCTTGTAAAGAGTATCAGAAGAAAAAGATAGGGAGATTTAGCTCATGTTGTCCTTAGTGTGGTAAATTTAACAACGAGTCGCGACGAACCTGCGTTGAATGCAGACAGCCTGTGGAAGGTAAGATACTAAAAAAAGAGATGCAGGATTGATCAAATGGCAATGCTGATAGAATCTGTCTAGGCTCAAAGGCAGAAAAGAGATCAAAGGAAGCCGAGTCGATTGAAATCAACGACGGCTCAGCCGATGTATCCAGTGTGGCTACACCTATGCTGCTCTTAAGAAATCTTGACAACTTGTCCTCTGAAGAATCCATTTACAAGGCTGTCGAGCACTGCGATGGCGTGAGACGCATCCTCCTGATAAAGGATAAATTGACAAAAATGTCTTGCAGTTTTGCGTTTGTCGAATTCGACAGCAGAGATGTGAGCAAAGAAAAAAGTGTGAATAAATATAGCTACTAACACTGGTCGCTTGCTTGTAGCTGGCCGCGTATGCTTTTCAGATCGTGGGTAGAACCCTCAAGGTGGATAACACGACTGTCGATGTCAGCTATGCAAACCCAGGCGCCTTCCTGCCTGTTTACGGTGCATCAGAGTGGGCGGTATCTGCGGATACCCCAGAAGGTTTTGTTGTATACAGAGACGATCAGGCGTTTGCATCTGAATTCTCGCCAAGACTTGAAGCTGAACGTCGCAGGTTGCAAGAACAAGAAGCCAAGAGGATTCAACAAGAGAAACGACAGCGGGAGGAGGAAGAGAAGAAGAAGCAGCAGCAGCAGAAAAAAGCTCAAAATGGCAAGTATAACATATTCTAAAGCATGCTGTATCAGCCGTCTTGACGATTTTTCATTTAAAGGTGACGAAGAGCATGACCCTTTGGAAGATGACTTGAGCGCATTTTACGCGGACATGGGTGATATTTTATCTGACAATAACCACCCAAACTCGCAGACAGATATCTTTAGCGTACCTAAGAAATAAAAACAATAGCAAAAAGAGTCAATAATAGTTTAAGGCAGAGCAAAGTAAACCCTTTTTACATTCTTTTCCACTGAAATGAAAAATAGCAAAGCGTAAAATATGTTGTGAAAGTCTGTACAATTCGGATCATTGTGGATGGATAGAGAGAGAGAGAAAGGGAGGTAAAACGTTGTAAGAGTGCAAGGAAATAAATTGCTACTATCTTATTTGGAGCTGGTGTACTTGGTGACAGCTTTGGTGCCTTCAGAGACGGCGTGCTTGGCCAATTCACCAGGGAGAATGAGGCGAACAGCGGTTTGGATCTCGCGGGAGGAGATGGTGGAACGCTTGTTGTAGGCGGCCAACTTGGAGGCTTCGGAGGCGATGCGCTCAAAGATGTCGTTGACGAAGGAGTTCAAGATGGACATGGCCTTGTTGGAGATACCAGTGTCGGGGTGGACTTGCTTCAACACACGGTAAATGTAGGTGGAGTAGGTTTCCTTGCGAGCAATACGCTTCTTCTTGTCGCCAGAGGAAGCCTTGACCTTCTTCTCAGTGGTCTTAGAGGGAGCTAATGTGACAAGGGTGGTGAGATCAAAGCACCGGAAAAGTTTAAGTTGTACAACAAACCTTTGCCACCAGTTGCAGACTTGCCGTCGGTTTTGCCAGCCATTTGTGATATATTCGAGAGAAAGAGAGAAAGGAATGGAGCTTTCTCAGGCCGAACCGTCTTCTATTTATACTCCGCGAGGCTCCCGTGACACAGAAAAAACCGCAAAAAAATTACGCGTACGACTTTTCCACCAAAACGCAATGAAAACACGAATCCAACGCGAGATACAGCCGAATCATCACGTACACTATCCATACATGCAATAAAAATCCATCGACTTGGGAAACCCCAACGAGAAAAAAACTGAACGCGTTGGTAGGTCGGAGTTATAATTGCGTGGGGATATATAAAGGCTGGTTCTTCCTTGGTCGACTTAACTTCCACAACTTTTTTCTCTCGAGTCTTTTTCATCTTTAACAACAAGAATGTCTGGTGGTAAATCTGGAGGCAAGTCCGCTGCTGGTTCCAAGTCCCAAACCCGTTCTTCCAAGGCCGGTTTGCAGTTTCCCGTCGGTCGTATCCACCGTCTCTTGCGCCGTGGCAACTATGCTCAACGTGTCGGTGCTGGTGCACCCGTCTACTTGGCTGCCGTCCTCGAATACTTGACTGCTGAAATTCTCGAATTGGCTGGCAACGCTGCCCGCGACAACAAGAAGTCCCGTATCATCCCCCGTCACTTGCAGTTGGCCATCCGCAACGATGAAGAATTGAACAAGCTTCTTGGCCACGTTACCATTGCTCAAGGTGGTGTCTTGCCCAACATCCACGCAAGCTTGTTGCCAACCAAGTCCAAGAAGGCTGGTGCTTCCCAGGAGCTCTAAAAAGCTACTATACCATCAAGCCCTTCTTCCTCTCTTCTTTTTCTTTTCCGTCCTCAAACCCGTACCCACTTTATCGCGCTACTTTTGTCTTTATCTCTCCCTCTCCAACCTCATTGACTCGATTCAACAAGTGATCTGTGCATTCTATTTTCTATATTGTGTGTAGAATTCGGTTTTAACAAAGCTTTTCTATTTGGATTGAGTTGCTTTTTCTTTTATCTTTTTCTCTCTATTTTGATGTAAATAAAAAAATCGTCGATTTCATGACAAAAAGCATATATCATTATTTTGTTCTTTGATGTGTTTCTGGAAAAGTTCTCCCGCCCATTGTTTGAAACTTGGCCCTTGATACGTCAAGTTTGTGTCACCTGCTCTAATTACGTGGATCGGAGTAAACAACCGCATGTTCTGCGCCGCTACAACCTCTCCAGATAAGCAAAAGGTAACGCAGCAGAATTTTTTTGCGGCGATGTGAACTCGCGATTCCGATTAAAAAAGGGAGAACGAAAAGCGCGTAGCTGCAGAAATTAAAAAAACCTACGTTAAAAAATTCTTCGCGCGCGTCGTTGCCATCCCAACTGACGATCTTCGTGTTGCGACGTCAATCACGCTGTTACTTGAAAAAACAAAAATGGAAGGATCATTAATTCGTTTCTGCAAAGAATCAAAGTATCAAGAACACACAATATAGATATATGCATCTGCAACAGCAATACACTCATCTCTTTGAAAGAATCATGAATATCACGCCAAGGAACATGCATGAGCAACAATGAACATTTATCAATCTTTGTTAGTTTATTGACAGTAACCATAATATCCAGTTTAACAGCACTGTATCATTCCAAAGTTTTTAAGTCACCCCATTTTACAGCTAGTAACAAAGATCCTTGCACCATGATAGTAACAGAATGCATATGTATGGTTTTTTTTTTGAACTGCTTGGAGAGCGGTATTTATTGCTAAAGAGCGAAAAGAAAATACATACAGACGATATGACAATGTAGTGTCATAAGACTAACGAAACACTGTACAAAGCGAAAAAAGAAAAGTCAAGGAAAAATAGAGGGAAGGATTGGGTTTGTTCAATAGGTGCCGAAAGTGTTAGAGAGTATGGAACATTTAAGAGCGTTCGCCACGGAGACGACGAGCCAACTGGATATCCTTGGGCTGGATGGTGACACGCTTAGCATGGATGGCGGCCAAGTTGGTGTCTTCGAAGAGAGAGACGAGATAAGCTTCAGAGGCTTCCTGAAGGGCACCGATGGCAGAGGACTGGAAACGCAAGTCGGTCTTGAAATCCTGGGCGATTTCACGGACAAGACGCTGGAAGGGAAGTTTGCGAATCAAGAGTTCGGTGGACTTTTGGTAGCGACGGATTTCACGGAGAGCTACGGTACCGGGTCTGTAGCGGTGAGGCTTCTTGACACCACCAGTGGAGGGAGCAGACTTGCGGGCGGCCTTGGTAGCCAATTGCTTGCGAGGGGCCTTGCCACCAGTAGACTTGCGAGCGGTTTGCTTGGTACGGGCCATGATGTAAACTTTGTTTTTTGTGCAATAAAAAGGGAGGAAAAAATGCAAAATGCTGCTTAGGACCTGCTGCGCTTTTATACTCTTTCCCCCGAAACTCCGCCGACCGCAGAGAGGAGCACTTAGTACCCTGCGCGCTGGAAATTCAAAATGTGAACATTTTTTCGCGTGTTGCGGGATCGCGCAACGAGGATTCCACGAATCTTTTTACAGACATGCTAGCTGCTGCATGTACTAGTCAGTATAGCAATAGCGTTGCAATACTATCTAAATCATGCCGTACTCACTTTTTTTCACAAGTATCAAGGGCAAAAAGCGCCCACCTTTATTATTTCAATGAATGCTGTTGTGGGAAGCAAGCTACCTTGTAAAGGCATTCCAATCTCAGAACGGTTACCTCGATAATATACAGTAATTTCTCTCTGTTTGGATTCCTAGTTAATAATAGTAAGATACCTGATGTAATCAACCAAATCAGTCCTCGATCTGCTGTTCAAGATGATGGCAAGTTCTTAATATTTGCAGCAAACTCGTAACGACACTGTATACTTGCATGTATATACATTGCAGCTTGGCGATCTTTTTTGGGTGAATATGCTATACCATATGCGGTATATCGGAGGGCCCTGCGGGCCGCACGCGCCTGTGTGCGTACCACAACCATTTTTGTGGTTTTCCATATCGGGGATTTACGTGTTTGGTTTTTGTCACCTACGCGTACTTAGCTTTTGTTACGGACGCCCACCTTGTCCCTCTCTTCAACTGAAAACATCACTTTAACTTATTGTCACCTCAGTGTAGCTGTCATATATAGTGTAGATACCTTAGAAAAACTTGTTTTTTGTGTATTTCCATTTATTGCTATGTTTGTTTGTTTGTTAACGAGGGATAGTTGAATTTTTTTGTTTTCAAGGCAGGAATGAGTAACTCGAATTTTTTCGCGTTGCGGTGTGGTAACGAAGCAATCCGAAAAAAAAGTTGGTCCGCGATGTTGATTTGGAAGACCGCGTGATCCCACTCACGGCGGAGGGTATAAAAGGCCGCCGGGGTTTGCACTCCTCCTTTTTTTCCACTTTTCATTTTTTTTTTCTCTTTCTCTCTAAAACAAAACAATGTCTGGCCGGTGAGTAAACCCAGGTCTTCCTGCTGCTGCTTGGAATGATTAACTGACGATATCCTTTATCTACAGTGGTAAAGGTGGTAAAGGTCTCGGAAAGGGTGGCGCCAAGCGTCATCGCAAGATCCTTCGTGACAACATTCAAGGTATTACCAAGCCTGCTATCCGTCGTCTTGCTCGTCGTGGTGGCGTCAAGCGTATCTCCGGCTTGATCTACGAAGAAACCCGCAGCGTCCTCAAGGTCTTCTTGGAAAATGTCATCCGCGATGCCGTCACTTACACTGAACACGCCAAGCGCAAGACTGTCACCTCCCTCGACGTTGTCTACGCTCTCAAGCGCCAGGGCCGTACCCTCTACGGTTTCGGCGGCTAAACGATCCTCCTCACCTCAAACTCACTACTCAATCAACAACAAGAGCACCTTCTTCTCCCGTCCCCACCACCTCTTCTTCTTTTTTCCGCACCTCGCTGTATAGTCTTTTCTTCTTTATTTTCCTTTCAGCATCATTATTCCTGCGTCTTTCACACAGCGTGGACTCTTTTTCTTTATCCCTTTTAGCATAATGTCTCTCTCCGTGTTGTACATGCATTTTTTCAAGTAAAAAGATGGGCCGTCTTTGAGCCATCAAAAAACTTGAGTTTTTGTTTGTTTCTCAGACTCTTCGACTCGACATTGCTGCGCTCCGGGTGCCGCAGCCATTCTGCTCACTTCATCGTTCAAATTTCAATTGAGGTCTATCTGTTAGCAATAGCATACCAATGAATATCTCCAAGCTTGGTAATGAAGATAATTAGTGAAACGATATAGAACAAAGAGGACACTGCTATCATCCTTATTGTTTTCGATCGTCTGCTGCTTCTGTGCAGCGTGCAGTTGATTTTGTTACCTGCATCATCAGCACGTGATCTGTATGAAATGGCAGGCAACCTAAGGCCAATCATTTTTGAGATTGCATTAGGGGTTCGACTTTCGATATTGTTATTTGAAGGAATTGTTACATGCATGCTACTTTGAAGTAAGGAGAGGGAATATGATTTACGGGAATGAGAGGAAGATACAGCAGGGATATATGTATACAGGGAATTTACAGACTTGCGCTTGGTGGTGGAGTAGTGTGCGAAAGGAGAAAACATAGTTTGCTCGATGTTTAGCAGGAAGCTAAAGCTCCTCAGATGCCTTTGCCTTCTTGGTCTTGATTGGCAGTAGGCTTGCGTGAATGTTGGGCAAGACACCGCCTTGAGCAATGGTAACGTCAGCAAGCAGCTGGTTCAGTTCTTCATCGTTGCGGATGGCCAACTGCAAGTGACGGGGGACAATACGAGACTTTTTGTTGTCGCGGCAAGCGTTGCCGGCCAGTTCAAGGATTTCAGCGGTCATGTACTCGAGGACGGCAGCCAAGTAGACGGGAGCTGCGGCACCAACACGTTCCCCATAGTTGCCACGGCGCAGGAGACGGTGAATACGACCAACGGGGAACTGCAAACCGGCCCTGGAAGAACGAGTCCTGGCTTTGGTACGATCGACTAGAGACTTGTGGCCAATCATTGCTGATCACGGAGAACGATCGTAAAGAATTGATCGAGAAAGAGAGAGAGGGTGACGCATGGCCATGAACAATGGAAGTTACCAAAATAGGAAATTTGGACTCCGTTGACTTGCGCAAGCTGCATGGCGACGACTATCCTCTGCTCTCAAGAGAGCGTTTCTAGATGCTCTTTGCTATTTACAAGTGCCAAAATCATGACTCCATATACTGATCACAAAAGTAGCCATTTACAGAACAACAACTAGGGCATTTCCTCGCATCGCGTGCCCCTAGCCTGCTGATCGAACATTTTGTTAGCTTTAATTGAGGCGAACTCGACAAATAGATCATGGATATTATATAGATAACCGTAATACAGAGTAGAGTATTGAAAAAGGTACCCAGGCCACTCGGTTTCCAGCTATATATGTTTTCAAATGCATATATTGACAAATTCCGAGACTGGAAGACGTTATAGCAGTAGCGCGTATGAGAGCAAAGATCTTTGTTTTGGTATCCTTGTCTCTTCAGTACACTGCATGCTCCTTCCTGTCAATCTGGACATATAACACTCTCGGTCGCATGAAGACGTTCCAGCAATGTAGAGACAGAGTTCACATTTTCATGTTGCTGTTTTGTCCCTTACTACGAGTCTACATTGATCACAGCCTCCGGTGTAAGGTTCTATGTAAACCTCGTGAAGAACCCTGCATACTTGATTTGGCAAGTAGGATTGGCTGGAGGAGCCGATCTGAGTGACAGTTCCCATTATTGTTACTATACTATCCAGCATACCCACTGCAGTCAGTACCTTGGGATACTGCACACATACCCTCCAGACCTAGCCCAGGAACCCGCGTTCGCTTCGAAAAGCTCAAAGAGAAAAGCGTCAGGCACGGCACCTTTTTTTTTATCGGACACGGAAATACATAAAAAGAAGCGCGTGTGGGGGAGCTACTCCTCTTTACTTCTCTCTCTTTCGCTCATTGCAACCTTCCCGCGAGAAATGGAGATCACGAGAGAGAATTTCGTCGAGAGTCTCCCGGCCATCAAGGAGTCTCTTTGCAACGCTGATTTCATTGCGATCGATGCTGAATTTTCAGGTCAGAGATAAATCTCTCACACACTTGAATGTGCAATACACGATCTAAGCTTTTTTCGTAGGCCTCCAAACCAAGGACGCTCTCGATAACTATCAAGATACCATCGATGCCAGATACCAAAAGATGCGAAAGAATGTCCAAGATTTCACAATATTGCAGTACGGCATATGCGCGTTTTCTCGCAAACAGTCTGGTGCCTTTGAAGCCAAACCCTACAATTTCTACATTTGGGGGTCCGGAGAGACCAAGCGCAATTTCCTAGCAAGCGAGGCTAGCATCAAGTTTCTGCGCCGCAACAAGTTCGATTTCAACAAGCTTATTGACGACGGTATCCCATTCTTCAACCAAAGTGAATGCCAGGCTGCGTACAGCTCCAACAGTCGTGCCTCGAACGGACAGCTCGCAGCAGCGAATAGTGTTTTCTCTGCTCTGGTTACGGATAACAATCCATTTTTCAAAAAGGCAAAGTAAGTGATATAAGTCGTTGAAAAAAGACATTACGGATACTAATGATACACAGAGCAAATATTGAAAGATGGTTGGATCGTTCACAGAAGAATGGCCTGACGTTACAAATCAACAGTAATGTTCAACGACAGATTGTAAACATGAT
Organism: Rhizomucor pusillus; assembly: GCF_041956525.1. NCBI lineage: Eukaryota > Fungi > Mucoromycota > Mucoromycetes > Mucorales > Lichtheimiaceae > Rhizomucor > Rhizomucor pusillus. The sequence goes on from NW_027192154.1 coordinate 461,689, forward strand.
TATCAGTGACAAGTACGTGGACGAAATGAATATATGAGAATTGCAAACTTACAATATTATGTAGGAGAAAAGATGGTGTATTCCTTAAAGTTGAGCAGCGGGATACAAAGCACCTTGTAGTTAACAGAATGAGCGAGGAAGAGCGGCGTGTTGAAAATCGTAAGATCAAGGCAAGTAGCAGGCAATGTAATTGATTTTGGGGATTGCTTTGACTGACTCGACAGCATGCACGCACGCACAGACTCCCTATTCATCACAAAATTTTCGCACCATCATTGAATACATAAGCGATTCAAAGAAACCCGTTGTCGTGCATAACGGTATATTCGACATATGCCATACATTCGATCAATTCTGGGATTATCTTCCAAACGATGTTCTTGAATTCAAGAAACGAGTCACTGAAATGTGGCCGCTGTAAGTAGTCCTAAAAGTCCCACTTTGCATCGATAATGATTACTCAAGAGGAAGATATAGGATTGTAGATACCAAATATCTTGTAGCGACGCTTCAGAGTCACTTGAAAGTGAGTTAGTTCTACGGAGATCGGATCACTGAGTTGCACAACTGGTTGCTAACAACAAATGGACTAGGTGAACCTAGGGTTCAGCAGTCTCCAGAATGTTTTCAACTTTGCCCGATCAAAACTTCAAGAGAGAAATATCAATATTGATATGGCGGATGGCTTCACTAGATACATGACAGAGGAATACAATCATGAGGCAGGTTACGACGCCTACATGACTGGCTGCTGCTACGCCGGTCTAATGAAACTTATTGCAGACGAGGAATGTAAGCAGCAGCAGCAGATCTTTACGACCTAGCAACCGATACTAACATGCATTTTTTCAAGCTCTTCCGTGGGATAGAAGCACGTTTACAGACTCGAAGATTAGCCGCCGTTACAACAAAATCTTCTTGATGAACTCATACTATCAACTTATCGATCTGAAAAGCGATGTCGATATTGATCCAAGTAAGGATTACAAGAGTGACCGAGTGGCAACAAGGTTTTAACCATGGTGTTCAGGGGTGCAAGGACCGAATATATTTTATCTGGACAGTATACCTGAGGGTACCAAGGCGGAGACTATCACAGCGATCTTCCCAGAAATAGGGCCACTGACTGTACGCTGGGTCAACGTGTCAGCTGCGTGGCTCCAATCGATGCAACCTCACGCGGTGAAAACACAAACTGGTGTTATTGGAAAGGACCGTATTATGGAGTACCTGCCCGGTGGCAGAAAGGAAGGGGAAGGCAACAGGCTGGATATCAAGCCGGATCACATGGCAATGCGACTATTTTCTTACGAGGAATGGCGGAATCATCCTGAATTTAACGCCGGTCCAGAAACTCCAAAAGGTAGTCCAAAAGGTAGTAATCCGGAGTCACCAGCAGCAGCAGCAGACGAAACGGAGCAGAGACCCGTAGATACCAGCAGCAAAGCAGGCAAACGAAAGAGAGACACTAGAGATGACGACGAATCCCAACGATCTCCTAAAAGGCGTTAGCGTTGTATATAACCAAAAAAAGCACAAGCTTTTTGTAAATAACGGCAATGCAATTCGGCATGACACGATTCCCAAATATCTGCATAACTGTTACCTCTCAATAAATGAATCATGACAATGTCTTTTTCTATCATCACTGTTTTAACAAGACTACTACTTGTGGATTTTAATACAGCTGTAAAAACACAAAGGGACAGATTATGCATTGCAGGCATTGAGACAAACGGCAGTAGTTTGGGAGGTTATTTCTTGTTACTCCTAACCACGCATCGCAGTGTTATCTTGCTAAGATGCGCCCACTTTGTATTCATCAGATGCTCAAAATGGGCTTGCTTTGAGATAACAACAGCTCGCTCCGTTGCCGGCTGACGTAAAATGGAGGACGCAGACGAGGAGCGTGCATCGTCGTACACGAGGTCAAAGTGCCGATCGTTTAACTGGGGCACTTGGGCACCAAACTTTTGTAAAATGCGTTGCTTGAATTCCTGGAGCGTCGTTGTAGTCGTCGTGATATGCCGGGCGAGTTGGACAATGACAATATTTTCAATATCGTAAACTATTTTACATTTTAATGCGTTGTTACTGTCGCTGTTGTTACTGTTACAATTCGCTGCCTCGTTATGGCTGCTGACACTGCTGCTGCTGACTGAACTTTCCACAATTGCGTTGCTGGTCCTGCTACCACGGCGCGGCGGAAACGCGCAGGGTGGTGTCGAAATAGAAGGGAATACTTTGGCGACCTGGGAGCACAGCGATGACAGCGACGAGGAGGATGATTTGCGGCTCGGTTTCCAGAGTGCAAACAGGCTGAGAGAGCTATTATTGCTACTGCAACTGGTCGTGGTAGAGCTAGGTGTCGGTATTGGCGGCGGCAAAAGAAGAGGTGATGATGGTGGTATGGGAAGTTCCAGCCTTTGATGATGCTCCGTTTCTTCTGTTTCTGCATCATCTTCTGGTACCGGCGACGATATGTGGATAGGTGGGCCAAAGTAATCCTCGTTATCGTCGTCATTCGTCATGGTAAACGCAGAGTCAGTAGTGGTTGTAACAGCAGTGGAAGCAGTAGCGAAAAAGTCGACAACAGGGCTCATATTTGTGACAGCCGCGGGTTGTCTGAACAAGGTCTGCAGAAACCGGTTGAGTTCCTTTAAACGCTTCCTTGGCGAGATCAGCAAACTGGAACGGTCCTTGATTTTGCTGGTGGGGACGTCAAGATAGGCGCTCAGGTAGCAAAAGTCTTCGTACCGGCGGGCAACAAAGTACGGGCATTGACGACAGCTTGGGACAACCTGGATGATGTACCATATTTTGCGGTCCGTTCGACGCTCAAACGAGACGACGGTTGCTTTCTTTATGATCGGTTTTTCATGCATGACGACGTTGACAGGACGATTGCGTGCTACGACAGCAGCAGTAATAGTACCAGTAGTGACAGAATAATAAATTAAGGAAAAAGAGAGTGTAAATGTGTAGAGAAAAGAAGATATTTCCCAAAGAAAAATCGAGGCACGGCAAAGACCACGGCTTTTGTTGATGATTTGTTTAAGGATTTTTGGTGCATTAAAGTTCTCTATTTTCTTTTTTTCCCTTTTTATTTTTGCATAACATTCCTCACACAGGCTGAAAATAATTAAAGGTCATAATTATCATCATCATCGTCGCTTTGGGTATTGGTTTGGAAAATCGAGCCCTTGGGCTTGGTTCCCTCCAGCTGGTCACGACTCTTGAACACGCCTATTACATCTGTGAGTATGTACCATCATCTTTGTAGCAGCAGCAGCGTTGTTACGAACCAGCATCCACAAATTTTTGCTCCAACAGTTTAGTTGAAAAGTCGTCAGTACCACCTAAATCGTCAAATCCTACAATCCTATTTTTTTTTCGTTGTTGGCACACAATGTTTAATAAACTTTTCTAGAGAATGTTACATATCAACTTACTTTAATTGTGCATATGCATCTGTCCAGCCTATCACGCACGGCAAAACTCGGATATTCAGCCGTGCGACAAGGAACGGTGCATTGAGCACGTTGATCTTTATGAATCGCACCTCTGGGTGCTTCCTTGCAAGTTGCTCGAGATGGGTATCCATTATTTTACTTCGTCGAAAATCTTCGTGGAAGAAATGCCCCACAACTCGTTTCGTCTCTGTCGTAATGTCCATGAACTCCTTCTCGTGCGAGATCTCCTGGTAGTAACCGAACCGATCGTCTTCATCTTGTCCACCCCTGCTTGCCAATCTATATACCACTGGTGTGTGAGCTCCCATTCACCTCGAGTTATTGTCACACACATACTCTTTTTGCAGTTCCTTGATTCGCTGCTCACGGATATGCTCTAGCTCGGCATCTTGCTCGCGCTCTAGTTCCTCGAAAATAGCATCATCATCTTGAATGGTGTCAGACCTACGATTATGACGTGAATATACACGCCACTTATACTTTAAAACTTGAATACTTTCGCGTGCTCGTGCTTACTTTTCCGTCATATCAAAGGAGAGAAAGGTATATGTATAGAAAGAGTGACAGTTAGAAAGTGATGTAGGCAACCTGTCGTCGCTGTCGGAACGGAACCATTTCAGGCAAGTTTGCTTAGGCCGCCGCCGCTTTGTTCAGACATGGAGAGTCTGGAGCAAGAGAACCGTCGATTGCGTGATCGCATAGCCGAGCTCGAGCAGCAGCTCGGTAGCAGCAAGCCTCAAACGACGACGACCTTTGAAAAGGCAGAGCGACTTTCGAATGCCGAGATCCGGCGGTACGGAAGGCAATTGATCCTGCCCGGGTTTGGTATACCAGGCAAGTGACTAGAATTCTTTAACACGTTGCATACCATGTGGGTAACAGATTCACAAACAACAGCGCAGCTCAAGCTACGCAACAGTTCAGTGTTGATCGTGGGAGCTGGCGGACTCGGCTCGCCGGCAGCCTTGTACCTCGGAGCGGGAGGTGTAGGCCGCTTGGGTATCGTCGATCACGACACCGTCGATGTATCAAATCTGCACAGACAGGTCATACACAAAGAAAAAACACAAGGTATCAGCAAAGCTGTATCGGCAATGATGGCTGTCAACGAGTATGTGTGTGAGATTAGCGGATGATGAAACACATTTGCTAAACTATTACTACCTCTAGCATCAATCCAATGTGTCGCGTTGTGCCCTACGAAACCGTTCTGGATAGCAGCAATGCGTTGGACGTCATAAAAGAGCAAGTATAGGAAAAGAGGGATTTATGTTTCCATGTGACATTAACTTTGTTGTTGTTTTTTTATTATTTAGTTATGACGTTGTGCTGGATGCGACGGACAATGTAGCGACGCGCTACTTGCTAAACGATGCATGCGTTTTGCTGGGAAAACCGCTAGTTTCCGGAAGTGCACTGAGGATGGATGGTCAGGTAATAAAGTAGAACCAAGAAGAAACAAATTATACACTGACGTTTACAAACTGCAAATATTTATAGCTCACTGTTTACAATTACAATGGCGGGCCATGTTATCGTTGCCTGCACCCTGTCCCACCACCGCCCGAAACTGTGACGAACTGCTCTGACGGCGGCGTGCTCGGTGTGGTTCCGGGCATCATAGGCACGCTACAAGCGCTAGAAGCCATCAAAATCATTACAGGCATAGAAGGTAATAAATCATATGTTTGTATGTTTGTGGTTCCAATGACGATCCGGCTGACATGCGCGGGGGGATATTATTTGTCAACTTTAGCAAACGTTTCACCTAGCTTCCTAATTTTCAGCGGCAGCCATTCGCCCATGTTTCGAACTATGAAGCTGCGCGGCAAAAAGAAGGATTGTGCGATATGCGGAGAGAATCCTACGATCAAGCAGCTCGTAGACTATGTACAGTTTTGCGGCGCGGCGGCTACGGATAAGGTATGAAGTTGTTGATGCGTCTGTAAAAAGTACAGTAAACATTGAAAAGGCATTTCCAGGAACAATCCTTGTCAGTTTTGTCACCGGAAGAGCGCGTCCACGTCCAAGAATATTACAATGCAACCCTGGCAAATGAACCCCATGTCCTCCTGGATGTGCGGAGCAAAGTGCAGTTCGAGATCTGCAGTCTACCCAACAGCATCCACATTCCCCTAGCTGAGTTGGAGAAACGGATACCAGAAATCGATGACAAGTTGAAGGAAACAGGTGCAAAGCAAGGCAAGTATAGATGCACATTCTGGACATATATGCAAATTGCTAATTTTGAAAGGACATTGCCTTGCAGTGTATGTCGTGTGTCGATTAGGGAACGACTCGCAGCTAGCGGTACAAATATTGCAGAAGCACGGCATAGAGAATGCGCGTGACATTGCGGGTGGATTGTACAAATGGGCAACGGAGATCGATGATACATTCCCTATTTACTAAATAGAGTCATTCCGGGCCATTGAGAAGATCGACAGTATCAAAACGATTCCTTTATCAATATAATTTTAAGGATTTTGGGCTGGGTCACCGAGAGATAAGGAGGTGGTGGGCCGGGCAGATACGATGAAAATTTTCTATCCATCTGCAGGTCCATTGCGCGTTACGCAGGTGCCATCAGGTAACAGCAAAACTAAACAACGTAAGAACTACGCGAGTGTATTGATTCCTTGTTGATTATTTCTCTATTTTTCTTCTCTGCAAGAACGAAAGGGAAAATTGCTTATCACCAAATTGGGAATTGCCGGGGCCGAATAGGAAAAGAACCGTGCCACGTTGCTGTGCATATGCATTATCTGTTTTTTCTTTTTGTTTCTCTTTCTTTTTACTTACTGACGGATTGTGCAATGACTGTTCTCGAGAACACTACGTGTCAGAAATCCAAGGTGATAGGGCAGAATTTTAAGCTTGTCACTTTCAGAATAAAGCGTCATCCCGCATTTGCTTGCTTTGCGTTTTTCCCCTCCCGAACATGGGTCACAGCGCATTCCTACTGGCAGCTTACTTTTCCACGGTCATACAAATAAGGCAATTTTTTTCTTTCAACGTATACCTAGCCGCGTCGTTTTGCAACTTTTCGGAAGAGAGTTTTGAAAGGGATTAGCAAAATAGATGTATATGTTTGTGTGTATGCGTACGCGTGGGGTGGCTATGGAGATTTCTTTGCAGTTTCCATGGAATTCTACGATGTTGACGAGAAGATGACCCCAACGTTGAAGCATGATGATTGGTTCTGTTACAGATATATATGCGTCCCCCTCCACGTACGCAGCCCTTTTTTCTTTAATGCGTTCGAGGCTCATTGACGAGACAATGGTGATGGTGGATGTGGGTGGTGGGTGGGGGATGGGATGAATGTGAAACGAGAAAAAAAGTTGTAAAACGTTACACAGATTCCTTGACAGCAACGTGAAAATATGGATCGTGAACTCTAATATTGCAGGTCGAGCTCTGATTGGTAGTGCTCAGGTAGCTTACAGTTTTGGAAAGTTCATCGGAAGGTGGATCAACCTCATCCGCTCGCGCCTAACCCGTCACTTATCCGGTAGTAGAAAAAATTTGTTTTTCCTGGTGGATTGGAGAGGACCGACGATTTATAAAACGAGCGCACCGCTCTACCTCCCCGTAAGTTTTTTCTCTTCTTTTCTCTTCTCTAACTTCTTGGTTACCACTCATCTTTCTGTTTGGCTATCCTGTAATTTTAATGCAGCGTTCGCTTCCACGTCTTACTCCAGCATTCCGTTATCGACGACCTGTTGTGTTCTCTTCTTCCTCACGGCCGCTTTCCACCCGCACGGCCGCCGCTGCTACCTCCCGTAACCATCTAAAGCCGCTCTCAGTTGGCGTGGGCTTAGCCTCCGCCTCGTTCTTGTACTATTACTCCCAGCGCGATGATGATCGTACTACTCTGCTAGGTCTTCTTCGTAAGGTGGATGCAGAAGCTGCTCCCATTTCAGCCTTCAGCACATCCAATGCCTCTACGACCATTGCCGAACTCCTCGATGATAACAGCCGTGCTTGCATGCATGCCAAGTCGACTGAAGAGCTGCTGTTAGCTCTCTTTGTTTACAAACTGTGCACATTCCCGTGGTTGGTGGACGCCGCACCGCATCTCATCAAGTTAGCCGAGTCGCTCAAGCTGGAGCAGCTTGCTTACTGGGTTGTCAAGGGCACCTTCTTCCGCCAATTCTGCGGTGGTGAGACGCCTGAAGACTGTATCTCCACCATGGACCGCCTCGCTCGGTCTGGAATCAATTGCATTCTCGATCTGAGTGTAGAGGCCGATTTGCACGTCCAACAACCATCAGACGACGTGAGCACCTTTGCCCACCAGGAGCAGCAAGCCGACTTTATCCTGGACATGACTAAGCACAGCATCCGCACCGCTGCTCGCGGCCAGCAGTACGGCCTTTCCGGCGCTCTCGTTGCGGTCAAGGTCACTGCGCTCACTCCCGTCGAGCTCTTGCTCCGTATCAACCAAGCTCTCACTACCCTCGACAAGCAATTCCACGAACACCAAAAGGAGGGTGTCGTTGGTGCTGCCTCCCTCCGCCAGATTGTCAATAAGGTCATGCCCACACCCGCTTCGGATGCGCAGGCTCAGCAGCGCGAATCCATCCTATCTTCCCTCGAAGCGCAATCCGCCCAGCTCGACTACATTGAGTTTTGTAAGCTCTTCAACATTGGCAACGCTAACCGCAACATCTGGTGGGATACCAACCAGACGAGCAAGAACAACACGATGCTGACCAAGGAAGAGCTTGCTGCGTACGACCGTATGATGAACCGTCTTGATCAGATCAGCAACTTGGCTCGGGAGTTGAAGGCCGGTATCATGATCGACGCCGAGCAGTCCTACTTCCAAGAAGCCATTGACCACGTTACCCTGAACCTGCAGCAAAAGTACAACCGAAGGGATATGCACCAACCCCCGACCGTGTACAACACATGTAAGTTTTCTTTTTTTTTCTTTCTTGAACTTTCTATTATACGACAAACAAATGAGGACTAACTCACACACCATTTGATTGATAAAATAGATCAAATGTACACCAAGGCAGCGCAACGCAAACTCGAGATTGATGTGGAACGTGCCAAGCGTGAGAACTTTATCTTTGCAGCCAAACTCGTGCGCGGTGCGTACATGGTTTCCGAGCGCAAGCGTGCGCAGCAGTACGGCTATCCGTCCCCCATCCACGACACTCTAGAAGATACCCATGCCTCGTACAACGGCGGCGTCCGCTTCTTGCTGAGCAAGCTCAGAGAACACCAAGAACGCACCGGCGAGCCCTTGACCGGTGCCACCGCTCCCATTGTATTCATGGTCGCCTCGCACAACCGCGACTCGGTCGTCCTCACCGTCCAGGAAATGGAACGGCACGGCGTTCTCCCGCGCTCGGGCGTCGTTCACTTTGGCCAGCTCTACGGTATGCAGGACCCCATCTCCTACGCGCTCGGCAAGAACGGATATTCGATCTACAAGTACTTGCCCTACGGTATGGTCGGTGAAGTCATCCCCTACTTGCTTCGCCGCGCTCAGGAAAACTCGGCCGTCCTTGGTAGCGTCACCAAGGAACGCGAACTCATGTTCCAGGAGATCAAGGATCGTCTTTCTGGAAAGTCGGCTCCTGTCTTGGTCACTACTTCTTCTGCAACCGAGAATGCCAACACCACCGCCAACACTCCCGCGGAAGACACCGAGGTCTCACCTATCGCTGAAACCGCCTAATTGAATTGTTCTTATACACCATGTATTTTTTTTTCTTTTGTGTTCGTTATCCCCCCACACCACACCAACATATATACAACAACTCCAACCATGTACAATAGTTTATCATAGCATCAATTTCTTTCCTTCTCTTTTTACCGCTTCTTCTTTCTTCTTTACACATCCCTTTGTCCTTCTCTCTCTCCACGCGAAACACAGCTCCTTTTTTGGATTCGTTGGACTGTGTTAATATACATACTTAATTGTTATTTTTTCACCCCAGAAAAAAAAAGTGTGCTTGCTTTTTGAAGCTAACTAAAAAATTTTTTCTCCGGCAGTAAGGTAGATAAGGTTTTTCCTTCAGTCGATTTGAAACAAAGGATACAAAAGAAAAAAATAGAAAGCAGACGCGATGGTGCTGGCAGAGATGAGAAAGTAAACATGGTTACTATAATTACTTTACGTTTCGTCTGGCGGTTCCTATGCGGCACGAGTTGACCTGTAACAACAACAGTGTTATGATAAGTGAAAGGATGAGATGAATCTTCTGTTGGGGGTAAGGAACACCAACCTTTGTGGCAAAACGGAGTGAACATAATGTCTCTCCGAAATGCTCGCTTAACGGAGAAATGTTTACAAACATGAGCGTCTTGCTGTTTCCGCCTGTAGATCGAAACCTTATCTTAGTAACACCAAACTTAAGCGGAACAAAAAGATCTCGGTCTTTCTTTTTTTACCTAGCGAATTTTGCAAGAGATAGGTAAGCTTGGAATTCCGGTAGGGGACGTGACCGGTATCCTTGTTGTTCGTTGCCAGGGCATGGATCACATCGCCCAAACAACTAAGACTTCTGTTGATTGCTTGCGTCTCCCGTAATCTGTCGCCTGTCGAACCTGACAGTGCCAGTCGTTCTGAGCCAGCCAAGTCAATGAGGTTGAGCACTCCTGAGCAATGCTCTCCAGTAACCGCGTTGCTGCCAGTCAACCGCAGCATGAACACGCTGTGGCTCCGAGACGACCGCTCGTTGAGATTTGTCGCACCTGTGGCTCTGTTTTGGCTCGCTCTTCTCAACATAGAGTTCACTTTGGAGGGGGAATCAAGGATAACTGTTATTAAGATATAAAGTTAGAAACAGAAATCGATGAGCTGCTTTTTTCTTGCTGCATATGCAATGCATACCACTTGTCATGTCTGTAACAGTTGTTCGCCCATTTTTATCATGCCGAATTTCGTGCTTTATCTTTCCGTAGTTTGCAGTATCTCCCAGCAAGTCGTGAACTGTTTCGTTGTATATCTCCAGAAACTGTCCTTCCATGGTATATTTCCAGTTGCGCTCGCTCAGTTTTTGCGCCACGTCGTAAATCTGTTGCACTGCGCGAGGAATCATGCCGGCTGACTCTTTGTTGTTTGCACCTGACGGTCCTTGCATTGTATACGTCTAAACATTAATTTTCCGGTCTTAGTGTGCCTCATGCAACAACATATGATACATTTGTTATTCCCTCACTCCTTTACCTTGCCGCTGCCTGTTTGGCCGTATGCAAAAATACAAACATTGTATCCATCAAGCGCCGATTGTACGAGCTGCGAGATCTCTTCGTAACAATCTTGCTGTGTGCAGTGAGGAGGGAAAACTTTGTCAAAGGAAAATGGGTATGTCTTTGTGGTTGTGCGACCAAGTGTGCTGGATATCTCTTCAGAAAGCTCAAGCTTTTCTCCGTCTTCGCCGTAAAATCTCATTTGAGCCAAGTTCTTTTCTGATTCTATTGTTTGTGTATCAGTTACATGAGTTTGAAATACATCGAGTCCGATCACGAAGACTTACCAAGCGGAGGCCGGACTCGGCAGAATACGCGAATATTGCCTTTGAGTTCCTGGATTGTGTTGTGTAGCCGTCTGCGTGTCTTTTCTGCTTGCAGTAGTCCTGTCTCCATGTCCTTTGTTTCGCTTCGGATGGCAGCCAGTTCGGCTTCAAGGTTGTCGATCTTTTGTTGTGATTCTGACAAGCGTTTGTCTCCTTGCTGTTGCTTGTTGGTGAGTATTTACCATTCTCCAAGTTGGAATTTCTAGTAAAAACTCACCTCTACAGTCAACCTCATTGTATGCAGTTCAGCCTCAGCTTCCATGAGTGAAGCTGATCTCTGTGACACGATCGTAAGCAGAGACTTGTTTTCCATCTCATACTGCATCAACTTTTGTTCGTTCTCGCTGATTCGGCTTTCTATCTCTGATTTTTCGTCCTGCATCTCTTTCGCTCTGTTTTTGGCTTCAGTAGACTCCAGCTGCAAAGCATAGTTTTGAAGATAATGCTGCTCTTTAAGCTTGTCCATTGCTTCTGCATGTCTGCGTTTTGCCACCTCTTCTTCAGTCTGAATCTCCATCAAGCGTTGGTTATTCTGTCTCGATTCGGTTTCTTTGTTTGCTACTGCGTCTTCCAAGTCTTGCCAGCTCTTTTGTACTTCTTGTACTATGACTTTGCAAGTCAGCAGAGTTACGATGCGATGCGTTACTTTTCCTTTTATACCTCTCGCCTGGCTCTCTGTAATTTGGTTCTCCATATCGGCCATTTTGCCCTGCGTCGAAAGCAAATAAGTACTACACTCGCATCGTACTAGATTTCGAGGTAAATTTACTTTAATGTCCCATTTAGGGCGTTTGGTAACAGTTCCTGATGTTTGCGAGACCTTCGACGGAGAGGTGTTACGTGCATTATCCGTTTCTAGTTTACGCTTCCTGCTGCCGTTCACTGCATCGCTTCCAGGCTTTACTGGGTTGTTCCTAGTCGTAGATTCTCTCTTTACTCTGGTCGTATTGTTGGTGCTGGTGCTGGTGCTGGTGGGTCTAGCAGCAACTCTGCTGGCAACAACTCGATTGGTATCCTTGATCTTGGCAGATGCGCCGTTTCCAGGTTTAGTCGAGTTCTTCATAGTGCTTTTAGTATTGTCTAACACAACTGAAAGCGGCTTTGACGGCTTTTCGTTCGATTTTCGTGAAATTGTTGTTGAGACAGGTCTTTCATGTTTGCCACGGGCATCCATTTTGGCTAGTTTGTTTCGCAACGTAGTCGTCGTGCGTGGGTATGTGTATATATACTCGAATAGTTGCTGTCTGACGAGAAAAAAGTTGCGCACCAAAGGAAACGAAGAAAGGGAGGTATCAGTCGATCAGTCTACCGCCTACTGATCCTTGAGAGAAGGAGGAACAACGTTTTCTTTCTCCTGCAACAAACTTCCTGGCGCGTTTGCTTACGCGGTCTTTAAAATGGACGCGTCTGAAAACCATAAATGTGCTTATCATGATCCACGGTCACTGAGCACTTGCCCGGATGGTATACATGTCACTTCCCTATTTGCACCGTTCTTAGTCATCTAAGCTAGCATCGACTTTCCACTTAAACCTTCTACGTTGAACGTATTTCAAAAGCTCAATATAGGTATTTATTCATAAAGATCAATTTCTGCAAGAACCGTATAGAACACATCCCAACTCCTGGTGGCCCTAACGCTTGCTTCATTGGGTACAATATCGGGGCCAATACTTGGCAGAATATATGGAACGAGGTGCTTCCAAAACCTCGTATGGAATACTTTGCCAGCTTTGCGGGAGAAGATTTATGCATCTACTTCTGGATCGTTGTATCTACCCGGATTTGAGAAGGATAGGCGTGTTTGCAAGCATATGTTCCTCGTAGCGTGCGCATATTCTGCGCATATTCTGACTGTTTCGTGCGACGACCACGAGTGGAAGCGCCTACGGACCTACAGCTAGGAACAACTTCGCAGAAGCATTCATGCGATATGCCAAATTCCAGCTTGGGGTTCGTGAAGAGTTGGACTTGCAACGTCCTGCTTGCTGTGGATTAAGTTGATGCTGTGGTTAACTGTATATACGCAATATTAACAGATATATTTGCGTAAGCCATACGTAGGCAAATTGCCATCACAGGCGACGCCAACGTCCAACTTAGCCGCCAAAGGGCTGAAAACCGAAAAAAAAATTAAGAATGAACGAGCATGGGCATTGGTCGACCCCGGCGCCCATTTCAGCGTTATGTATTTCCTCATCCTACACCAAAGATCGTGAAATAAAAATCCACAGTAGACCTTGGCGCTTAAGTTGGCATGCAGAAAGTAAATGATAAAAGTATTCCCTGTTACATTTCATGACTCGCTACAAAGATACCTTTAAAAGTTATTATGCTGAAAAAGCATATTTTGTATTATGTGTTTTCCATAGTTCTGGACCATGGTCTGTTTTCGCTGCAGAAACTATCTGAATCATCGAAGAGTCGGGAACATTTCTGCCCAAATCTTATTCGCTGACACAAGGATCTGCATTAATCGTGCACAACTGGGCGTTTTAGACTCGTCAAATGTCGACGAAAAAGAGTGCTTGCGCCACACAGTTTGCAATTGCTAAAGATTGCAAGCTTGGAACAGGCGCTTACGGCACAGTCTACCTTTGCGGTTACGAAGGCAAACTCGCAGCAGTCAAGATTTTCGAAAATGTGTCCAACTCTAATCAATTTATCCACGAAGCCAAGCTGCTCAAAAAGTTACGCCACTCCAACATTGTGCGATTCTACGATGTGAGATACAACGAGGGCAAAGTCGGCTTAATCACAGAGTACGCAGAACGCGGTGCTCTGAAAAAGGTCCTAGACTGCGGAAAGCTTGATGGGAAACCCAAAGCGAAACAAAAGATCATGCGCGACATACTGCAAGGCCTTTCATATCTCCACAACAACCACGTTATACACCGCGACTTGAAACCACTCAACATTGTCGTTGCAAAGGATTATACAGCCAAGATATGTGACTTTGGATTAGCGACCGTGATTGAGAGCAAGCAGATGGCCGACAAGCGATTGGGCACTTTGCGCTGGATGGCGCCCGAGTTACTGTCGAAAAAACCCGTGTACACGTTTGCAACGGATGTTTACGCAGTTGGATGGTTGTTCTATGAGATATTGACCCGGAAGATGCCCTACAGCAGTGTCGAGGACCACGCTGTCATCAAGGCAAAGATTCGGCGCGGTGAGCAAGCTAATATACCCGAGAATACATCCAAAAAATATGTTACGGTGATAAAGTCTTGCTGGAAATACAATCCATCAGATCGACCGAATGTGCATCAGCTCAAAAATCAGCTATCTTTCAATCAGGCCGATGCCGAAGCAGCGGCGCGGGAATTGGCTCTAGGCGACGACAGCAATGAAGACGAAGAAGAGTTTGAAGGCGACGAGTTATTGGCTCGCTTAAAATTGAAGGATATATCCAAAGAGGAAGAAGAAGAAGAGGAGGAGAAGACTGGTGACAAGGAACAGCAAAAGTCTCCAACCAAAGACGTAGATCCTTGCAATCACTATCACCAAGGTGTCATTGGTCGGCTTATGGGCGAGTACACGAGAGCATTCCATTGTTTCGAGATGGCAGTAAAGAAAAATATCGTGCAAGCCAAAGTAGCGCTTGCTGAACTTTACTATTTCGGGCGAGGCACAGAGCAAGATTACAGTAAGGCCGTAGAATTATATACGTCTGCAGCCGAGCAAGGAAACGCAGTAGCGCAAAGCAATCTCGGAGTACTGTATCAGAACGGACAGGGTGTGCAGGAAGACTATGGAAAAGCAGCCGAACTATACGAGAAGGCTGCCAACCAGGACGTTGCCCAAGCAATGTGCAACCTTGGATGGATGCACGAAAACGGACAAGTCCGGCCGGTGGATTACGGAAAGGCTTTCGAGCTTTACTCGAAAGCAGCTGATCTAGGTATTCCGCAGGCACAGTACAACCTGGGTGTCATGTATGAAACTGGAAAAGGGGTATCGATCAATTATCAAAAAGCGATCGAGTACTTTACGCTGGCTGCCAACCACAACATTGCGCAAGCGCATTTTAGCCTGGGAGTCATGTATGCCACAGGAAAATATGTCCGGAAAAGCTACACCAAAGCAGTAGAGCACTACAAGGCGGCTGCCGAGCAAGGGATTGCGCAGGCGCAGTACAACTTGGCGCTCATGTATGCGAGTGGTCGCGGCGTTCCAAAGAAAGACTACGCGAAAGCTGTTGAGTTATACAAACAAGCAGCGGATAGTGGATACGCTCCAGCGCAAAACAATTTGGGGTGGATGTATCAGAATGGTTTGGGAGTCAACCGGGATCATCAAAAGGCAGTGGAACTGTTCCAGGAGGCTGTGGCTCAGGGCAACATCGAAGCCCGCGAGAGCCTCGGCTGGATGTACCAAAACGGCTACGGTGTCCCGCAAGATTACAAGATGGCAGCATATCTGTACGAGGAGAATGCCGAACGAGGAGATAGTTCAGCGCAGAAAAATTTGGGATGGCTTTGTGAGCATGGGTTGGGAGTACCTCAGGACTACCAAAAAGCATCTGAATTGTATCGCAAATCTTCTGAGCAGGGTAACGTGAAAGCACAGTATCTACTAGCTTCCCTAAATAAGCAGCAAGGCAAGGATGGAGGAGAAAACGTCGACCAGCTGGACTCAATGAGAGATATGTATTGCAAAGCCGTCAAGTCAACTAGTGACACAAGTGCTAGAGACAAGTAACTAGCTAGCGAAAACGGTGCCTGCATGTACCCCTTTGCGAGCGACATATACATGTATAGAGACATTGTAAATAAGTTTGGTAAATAACAAGAAAGCAATTGTATATTCATGTTTTTATCTAAACAAAAAAATAGCCTGCTACTATACTGTAAAGACCACTCTAAAACTAATACATATATGAGAGAGAAAGATAGAAAGAGAGGGAGAGAGAGAGGGCCCGATAGTAGAGTCTTGCAAAAAGTGATATGTAACTTAAATAACAGTAAAGGTTGCATTCAAGCGTGGTTTAGCGTAGCTTCCACCGACATAGACATCAAAAGCTCCAGGCTCCAAAACATATTCGTTATCAAGGGACCAAATCATCAACTCCTCGAGCTTGATGGGAATTTCAACAGTTTTGGTCTCTCCAGCCTTGATGAGCACCTTCTTGAAGCCCTTGAGAGCCTTGTTGGGCACTTCAACGCTGGCGAGTACATCGTCAACGTAGACCTGCACGACTTCCTTTCCGTCCATATCACCAGTGTTGGCGACCTCGACCTTGACGACGACCTCCTTGTCATCCTTGCTGACCTTGGCCTTGGAAAGAGAGATGCTCTTGTACTCGAACGTGGTGTAGGACAAACCGTGGCCAAAGTACCAGATAGGAATAGGTGTGCCAATAGTGTATTGGGAACCAAATTCGATGGTGCCGTTTGGCAAGATCTTGCCAGGAATAGCATTGCGTCCGCTCTTGGGATAGTTGTAGAAAGCAGGCAAGCTTCCAACGTAGGTAGGGAACGAGATGGACAGTTTTCCGCTAGGATTGATCTTACCAAACAACAACTTTGCCAATGCAGTGCCACCTTGTTCGCCAGGATAGAAGGCGTTAACGATAGCATTGACGTTATCCTTGAGCCAAGGTTCGGCGGTCGGCTTGCCAGTGACGAGAACAACAATCGTCGGGGTGCCGGTGGCCTGGATCTCCTTAACGAGGTTCATCTGAGCACCAACGAGTCCAAGATCGTTTTGGTCAATGTGTTCACCGGTGGTAGCATTATATCCAGCCCAGAGCTCGGTTTGATCACGGGTCCAGGTGCCAACCATAACGATAGCAACATCGGATTTCTTGGCAGCCTTCTTTGCTTGTTTGAAACCAGATTCGTCAAACGACCAGAGCTTGCAGCCTTCTGCGTAGTTGATCTTGACCTTGTCGCCGACAAGAGACTTGATACCATCAAGAGGCGTAACACCACGCGAGAAGGTGCCAGCTGGGACGTAATCACCGTATTGCATCACAGCTGCCTGAGGGCCAATGACCGCGATGGATTTAAGCTTGTTTTCGTCAAGAGGAAGGATACCATCATTCTCCAAGAGGACCAATGACTCTTCCTCCATCTGTAATTCGATATCCAAGTGTTCCTTGGTATGGATGGTGGAGTTATAGCTGGGAGAACCGTAGGGAACTTCGAACAGACCAAGCAAGAACTTGACACGTAGCACGCGACGAACAGCTTCGTCGATAGTCTCAATATCAATGTTGCCCTATAAATTGCGAATAAGGAAACAATACCTTGCTTTGGGAAGCCCCAAAGTTTACCTTTTCGATTTGATCTGGCAAAGTAATATATTGCATCTAATTTATTTGTGTTAACTTCAATTGATTGAACAAGGCAAGTACTCTCTGGACTGACTTACAGCCTGACCACCCATTTCCACGTCGTTGCCAGCATTGACAGCACGCACAGCAGCCTCGGGGTTGCTGGTGATCTTCGGATCGCACGTGTAGAAGATGCTGCATAAGAAAGCAATAGCGCCAGAGTCTGATTCGACGAAACCTTCATAGCCCCACTCGCCACGCAAGATTTCTGTCAGAAGGTGCTTATCTACGGTAGCGGGGATACCGTCGTAAGAGCTGTTATTGACAATGTAAGGAAGATATTCTGATCGTCTTGTTTTGTAAATATTGCAAAAGACTTGCCTGTATGCACTCATGATAGTAAGCGCACCTCCGTCTACGATTGCTCGTTTAAAGGGAGGTAAATACAAACTACGCATATCACGCTCGCCACCAACGACCTTGAGTAACATCAAATTATTACAATCAAGAAAACGTAGACCGTCAATTGTAAGACTTACGGGTCCAGTGTTGAGGCCACCCATGGGAGTTCCGAAACCAACGTAATGCTTGACCATGGCGGCAGTGCGGTACCGTGCAGTAGACGCAGTACCTTCCTTTGCCTTGCCCTGAAGACCAACAACGTATGAATAACCCATTTCACCTAAAACGAAATGTTAAGTCTGTTAATGACATGCACCACTTATCGTCCCATTTGGCAAACCTGTTATTACCTGTCAGGTGAGGGTCTTCACCGTAGTTCTCTTCAATGCGACCCCATCGAGGTTCTCTTGCAAGGTCCAGCACGGGTGCTACACAACAAAGTTTTGGAATAAAAAATTTATTATGTAAGCAGCAGAGTTGCTGATCAGATCAGCTCATTTTTGTGTGCTACTTGCCAAAGATATTGTGGATACCAAGGGCGGTCGACTCGGTGCCAATAACATCGCCGACTTTTTCCATTAATTCCGTATTGAACGAGCATGCCATGGCTAGTCCTGTAGGGAAAATGGTCGCCTCGACATCTACCCAGCCGTGAACACCTACATTTACATTGATAAAGATACTCTGTTAGTACTACGTAACAGATGATAATGTACACAGTCCATGCACGCTTACCTTCGGACTGCATAATGGTAGGAATCTTGAGACGATTATTGTTCAGCATGTATGATTGCGTTTCATTGATTAATCTTGCCAGATCATCGCGGGGCATGTAAGCGGCTGAGGGTGTATTTGTTTGTTTCATTGTCAATGTTGAGCATGTACAAATATTTACCATTTTACGAGTACAGAAAGCCACACTTACCAAACATGCTTCCATATTGTGGAAGCCCGGTGGTATTGAGGCTGTATTCTGAGTCGACAACGTTGGCAATATTACCTTGCTGCAATTGCCACACCTTTTCTTCGACGGTCAATCGTTTCAAAAGATCTTCGACGCGGTCGTCGATGGATGCATTGGGATCAAGGTACAGGGCATCGTCAGACCTAGAAGAGATAAAAATCAATTATATAAATGCGACAGTGTAGGATATGGATCAGGAAGGGCTACTTACTCTGCTGCGTATGCAAACGGCACGGCCGCAGCAGCGCATAGCAGCAGCTTGACAGCTGACTTTACCAACATTTGTCAAGGAGGAGAAGGATGAGAATAACGGTAAACAGGAAATATTTGCCTTGGGTTGGCAATGTGTGATGGATGGAGGAGGAGGGAAGGAGAGAGAGAAAGAAAAACGTCGACCTTTATATTGCTAAACGATGCTCTTTTTTCTGGCGGGTTAGCGATGGAAATCATGTTCCACGTTTTCTCTAATACAAAACCTAGTTGCTATATGTTACTCATCCAACTAACTTTCAATTCTTTGGAAGTGGCCGTAGTAAATCCTTTGTGCGTATATGCGTGTAAGTCCCCACTCAATTACGTTATGGGAAAATGCGGGGAAATTATAATCTCCATATAGCATGTGCTACAAGGAAGCTGTCGTTTTCACACATGGAACACAGAAAGATCAGTTGGGAGAGAGCGGCACATTTGACAAGTCATGAACCAGGCGGACGGGGTGTTTTCGGGGGGTGGGGTGGGGTGGGAGTATGGTGTGATGATGTGGGGGACGTGGACGCGACGATGAGAACGACGACTTTGTGCCCGCAACAATGACCAAAAAAGAAAAACTCTTATAAAGAAGGCAAACAGTAACAACTTTGTCGCTTTTCCCTTGCATCCTGCTCACACTCATGGTCCGCGTCTTCAACATTGCTTGCGCTGCCTTTGCAGGTACACAGTTGCAGACATCATATTTGTACACACTCGCTCAACAACAATAACGCACTGCTTGTAGCTTTTGGAAGTTTCCTATTCGGCTATGATTCGGGTATCATTGGAAGGTTGGCGTCAGATGCTGCAAAGTTAAAACCTTCCTCATATTTGGAACCGTCGTATCTAATCAGTAGGAACGCAGTATCCTCGTCCAGGAACATTTCTTGGCTCGAATGGGAAATCCAAATTCATCACTGTTAGGTGCCATCGTCGGTAAAGCTAGATAGCAATTGCTCATTTCTATGGATCTTTTACTTGTACTGATCAGACCTTTTCAAACAGCACTATTTAATGTCGGTTGTTTCTTTGGTGCATGTGTCGCATCAACGCTGGCGAGCAAGTGGGGTCGCAAGCTATCGATTCAAGTGGGATGTTTCTTTGCAACAGTGGGAGCAGCTATACAAACGTCAGCTATCAATGTCGGCCAATTCATTGCCGGAAGACTGATTGCAGGTCTGGGTATCGGTCTACTTTCCATGACAGTACCGCTGTACCAAGCCGAGATTGCCACTCCTGCCATCCGTGGTTTCACCGTCGGTCTTTCGCAGCAATTCATTGGCCTCGGTGTACTTGCATCCACTTGGTAAAGGAGCACTTGAAGAGAGTAAATCGACCCGTGCTGCTGCTGACAACTTGATATTTTATAGGATCGTCTATGGCACAAACACCATCGCATCTGACGCTCAGTGGCAGATTCCTATTGGCATCCAGATGGTACCTGCGTTTCTGTTATTCTGGGGCACATTCTTCTTGCCGGAATCTCCACGCTGGCTTATCGCAGTTGCACGCTACGAACGAGCCAAGAAAGTCATCAAGGAACTCTATCACACGCAGGAGGAGCAGGATAAAACATACAATGAAATTTACACTGAAGTCGAGACTGAAAAGCACGTTGTCTCCAGCAACCCAATGGATCTCATTGCACCCAAGTACTGGCGCAGAACCTTGCTTGCCTGCGGTGGTCAGATCCTTGCTCAATTCACTGGCATTAACTTTGCAAACTAGTAAGTGTCAAAACATTTCGCCAGTTTAATTCATTTTAGTGATGTGTGAAACCACAAAAAATTCAGCTACGGTCCTCAAGTCTACAGCGCTCTCGGTTTCGATACGCAAACCGTTCTGCTCATCAATGCAATTTACAGCGTCGTCGGTCCTGTCACCAACTTCGTCACCATCACCTTTATTGTTGACCGTATTGGACGTGTACGTTTGATGTGGCTCGGAAGCACGGCACTGGCTATCTTCTTCCTGCTTATTGGTGCCATCTACACGCGGTTCCCTGGTCCCACTGAAGACCAAAAGGCCGGATTGGTTCCATATGAGGAGCCTGCGGATGCCCATCGCGCTATTATCGTATGTACAGACGTGTCTAATTTTTCTTTTTCCAGAACTTCCTGTCGGACAGTTTCTAATATTTTGACTCGTCCAACTTTATTTTGTAGGCGTTTATTTTCTTGATTTCTGTGACATTCTCTCTGTCGTGGGGGTAAGCAAAAAAGCGTAGGACGCGGAAGTAGGGGCCCGAAAGTCTAACTAGAAAGACGACGCTAGTCCTATCGCATGGATTTATCAATCAGAAATCTTCCCTCTCAAGATCCGTACCATGGGTAACTCTGCAGCGACGGCTAGCAACTGGCTGTTCAACATCTGGATTTCCGAAGCCTGCCCCATCGCGCTGTCAAATCCAAGTGTCGGCCCGCGTTTCTTCTTCTTCTTCATGTCACTCAACTTCTTTTCTGCATTTGTGACTTTCATGTGGTATCCCGAAACCAAGAACAAGTCGCTGGAGATGCTGGGAGGTGCGCTGGATGATGCACCGATTGACATGTCGCACCAAGACGACGGAACAAAGAAGGCGCCGGAAGCGGCTGAAACTCACATAACAATACAGGACAAAGAATCTGCGGCTTAAGCCTTATGTAATACTGTATCTTTTTACGACCATGTAACAATAAATTCCCTTCTTGCGTAATGTTGTACTTCATCGCACAATCTGATTCCCATTTCTGCCCGCCGCCGTCGTCAGCTACTGGGCCGGATATTCCTGGTACGTCCAGGATATGCATCGTGACAATACCATCCAATCATATATCCATTAATAGCCCGGTATAAAATGATCGATGAAAGGAGGGACCGTCATTCTTCCCGTTGCTACTGCTACTGTCAACTGCAATGCAGCCCGAATTTTCGGGTAGTCAAAAGCTGCTAAGAGTTTCCATATACGGCAAGGTCACCCAAAATTGGGAGACGTGCACGGCCAGTGTGGGGTCGAAAACCTTGTGCCACCTAGGTGTTTGCTAACCAGTTACCAGCAAGGTACAGCAAGATACCTCTTTCCCGCGCCTCAAATACCCAATCAAATATTTTCCTAATTTCCCGCTTTACATTTTCTCACACTCGCTGCTCACACCACATAAAAGTCTCCGTAAGTTTAAAAGTGCACTGATGTGTGGGTTGGAGTTGCGTGTAAAGGACGCCGCCGGAAGAACAGACAGTGATGACTGGACAGACGGACGATGACGTGGGTCACATAACTCGGGACCCTTCGAGTCAAAACCTGTAAGTTTTTTAACGCTTCTGCTGCTGCTACTCAATCCGGGCGCTTTCTTTTCTTTCACTTACACAACAGCAACAAGACTTCCAAGATGGACAAGATGCAACTCGAGTACTTTAACAACTGCGAGGGAACTATCACTCAACGCGGCAATGCTTTGCACTATCGCCTTTACCACGAGCAGCTTCTTATTGAGCCATGGGGCAAGGACAGGTTAGTAAAACGACACACAAACAACGCGTAATGTCCTTCCTGACAAGTTATTTCCTGCAGTTTGCGTGTGCGAGTCACCCAGGCACACCAGATCCGTGACGACCTGCCCGGCGCACTCTTGAGCCACGAAGAAATGGGATTCAAGGCACCTTCTGATACTGTCAAGATCACCGAGACCGGAGCGACCATCCGCAACGGAAACATTGAGGCTCGCATTACAACAAAGAAGGGTGAAATCACCTTCTGGGATATCAAGAACGATCGCGAACTTCTTCGTGAAGCACAGCCCCATATCTGGATCAATGGTCGTACCATCCGTCCTTTGGTCGGTGATGCGTACAAGCTTGAAGCCAACTTTGTTGCATACGAGGGAGAAAAGCTCTATGGTCTTGGTCAGGTACATAAAGGCATACATGTACATAGAAGATTTGCAACTAAGCAGCATATCGATAAAATAGAATGCCAACGGCAGATTGGATCAAAAGGGCTGCGTCTTGGACTTGTGCCAACGCAACGCTACTGTCAGCATCCCGTTCTTGGTCTCCAACCGTGGCTACGGTTTCCTTTGGAACAACCCAGCCGTGGGTCGCGTAGAACTCGGCTACAACATGACTCGCTGGGTTGCCGATGCTGCTTATCAAATCGATGTAAGTTTATAGTTTCACAAACATTATGCAGATTTGTAATTTCTCATCTACCCTGTAATAGTACTGGATCACAGCAGGTGACTCTGTCGCAGATATTATGTCCAACTATGTGGATGCTACTGGTCACGCACCTCCGTTGCCGTATTATGCGTCCGGCTTCTGGCAGTGCCGTCTTCGCTATCGCACGCAGCAAGAAGTTCTGGATGTCGCCCGCGAGTACAAGAAGCGTGGTCTGCCTCTAGACATCATTGTCATTGACTATTTCCACTGGAGCCATCACGGCGATTGGAAGTTTGACCCTGAAGCTTTCCCCGATCCTGCGAGCATGGTCAAGGAGCTCAAGGAACTTGGTGTCGAGATCATGGTCTCTATCTGGCCCACCGTCACTCCCGACTCTGAGAACTTTGAAGAACTTGAACGCAAAGGTCTTTTGCTTCGCAACGCACGCGGTCCTGCCGTGCACCACCGTTTCTACGACAAGCCCACACTGGTCGAAGCCAAGTACATTACTCACTACGACGCAACCAACCCCGAGGGCCGAGAATTCATCTGGTCCAAGGTCAAACAGAACTACCACGACCTCGGTATCAAGATCTGGTGGCTGGATGCGGACGAGCCTGAAATTGAGCCTGTGCAGCCTGAAATGCTTCGATTCCACATTGGCGACGGCAACGCAGTGTACAACATCAGCCCGTACCTGCACGGCATGGGATTCTACAACGGCATGAAATTGGCTGGTCACGAGGACGGAGATATCATTTCTCTCTCACGTTCCGGTTGGGCAGGTTCCCAGCGATGGGCCATGGCGATCTGGTCTGGTGACATTACGTCTAGATTCGAGACATTCTCCGCACAGGTCCGTGTAGGTCTTAACATGGCCCTCAGCGGTATCCCTTGGTGGACGACCGATATCGGCGGTTTCGTTGAAGGCAACATTTACGACACAGAGTTCCGCGAACTGCTGGTACGCTGGTTCCAGTACGGTACATTCTGCCCGCTCTTCCGTCTCCACGGTTTCCGCGACCCTATCACTGAACCACAGAACGGCGCCGAGAATGAAATCTGGAGCTACGGCGAAGAAAACTACAAGATCCTCGCCAACTTTTTGCATATCCGTGAACGTCTTCGACCTTACGTGATGGAGCAGATGGACAAGGCTTCCAAGGACGGAACCCCTCCCATGCGACCCATCTTTTACGACTTTGCTGACGACAAGCAGGCCTGGGAGACTGAAGACGAGTTTTTGTTCGGTCCTTCCATCTTGGTCGCGCCCGTCGTCGAATACAAAGCTCGCAGCAGACAGGTCTACCTCCCTGCAGGCGCCAAGTGGACCGATGCCTGGACCGGTCAGGTTTTGGAAGGTGGCCAGACTATTACCGCAGATGCTCCTTTGGAGAGACTCCCACTCTACCTTCGCGACGGTGCAAAGTTGCCCATTGTTCAGTAAAAAAGAAAAAACAAATAGAACCTTCCTTCCACAACCCCCAAAAATCTTCTATGCTGTGTATTCTCCATAGCTATCACGCACATATGTATTTTTCGACATTAAAAGAAACCTTCTTGCTTTTGAACCATTACTGCGTTGCTATATTATGCCCGCATGCGGAGTAGTATCATTTCCATTTCCCTTTTTTGTCTCTCCCTCAGGCACTGTTGCCAGTCAGCCAGCCGGTGAGGTGTGCTGTGGAAATGTCAATTGACAACGACAACGAACGGTGCAACGAGTCTCGGACGGTCCGAATCACTGTTGCTACTGATGCACATCCTATTGCGAGTTGGCTACCCGAACATTGGGTTACTCACTGTCAGGGCAAGGGTGAGGACCAGTTGACGTGGGCGGATGATCTCGTACAGCAGATCTGGCGACCTGTGTTGTTTGGACTATGTGTCGGCCTTCCGCTCGCTTATATCGTACGCACCCGCGTGATCGGAACACGATACCCGACCGCCGGACATATCTCCCCTGAAGCGTTTGCAAAGCGAGAGGTGATCAAGGGACGTGTCGTTTCTGTAGGCGACAGTGACAACTTTCGCCTGTATCACACGCCGGGATTTGGATGGGGATGGTTGCGAAAAGTTCCAAATAAGCAGAAAGGTGTGTGTGGAGGAGGATAATATGTACGAGATTTCTTTGCTGATCAGAGAGCGCGCGCGCGGGTGCAGAGCTCAAGGATCAGACGATCGCTGTGCGACTCGCTGGCATCGATGCCCCCGAGGTCAGGATACACATACAAATTTTGCATATATCATCATCTATTTACGCAGTAGACAGGGAGCACATTTCGGAATGCCTGCTCAGGCAATGTCTGCAGAAGCATTGGCGTTCTTAAAGTCTCTGATATTACACCGCACTGTCAAGGTCCAGCTGCTAAGTCGCGACCAATACAACCGTGCAGTAAGTTATAGATAGCGCTGCTGTTCACCACCAAATTCACACAGACAAACAAACGTTCGCCCTCATTTAGGTAGCCATGGCATTTGTTCGGAAACCGCCTTTTTATAGACGGAAAAATGTATCTGTCGAAATGTGTCGAGCTGGCATGGCGAGCATATACACGGCCAAAGGATACCAGTACGGCGACTGTCTCAAGGAGCTTGAGAAAGCGCAGGCAAGAGCAAAGTAAGCGACGTGTCTGTTTCTATGAGTTATCCTGCCACTTGGCTAATATATCGCTAGACTTTTGAAAAAGGGCATATGGGGTTTGACAGATTATGTATCACCTGGGTCTCACAAGGCAAAGTAAGTGAAGTGTTGCTCTGCGGAACAGCAGTGCTTAACAGTGGTGGCTCGGTAGACATCTCCGTGGCGGCTCACCTTGAGAGCTGCCAACTCGATCGTATCTCGCGACCAGCAACACTTGTTTGTTCAATCATACCTGGTAGAAAAACTGTAAATAATCTTTAGACATTCTTGCAATGACGATGTATATTGTCTTCATCTAAAAAGATAGTACACCATTTTTCGTGAAAGTAAATTTCACCGTCGATGGAGATCACTGTTGGCACTTTACATTTTGAACTTTATTACGCGATGATAGATGTAATAGCTTTACAATGAGGTAATTCTTCTCATAGTATCTTCATTTTCTTGCCCCTCTGTTACCCTGTTCTCTTTGCATTATTGTGCTACTTGTTTTCATAATTTCCACACAGCATATTACAGTGCTGGAAGTAGAACTTGGCCACGAATTCGAGTTAAATACCAACGTGAAGAAAACTGATTACAGTGCCAGAAGCTCATTTGGTCCGGTGAAATAAAAGTGAATTTGGGTCCTCATTATGCACCAGCGTGGGTCTGGACCGCCTTTTTTTGAAAGAAAAATGAGCCATCCAAACCAATTGTAACCCACTTTTGCACAAATAACAAGTTTATGTATAAGCAGAAATCTATTTAACCGTGTAGAAAATGGTCTCAATAGTAATTTCCTTGCAGTGGTAGACAAAGAAATTGTGGATAGCGCAGGATCTCTGGACGATTCTGGCCCTTTCTCATGTTCCTCTAGTTCGACCCGCAGAAGTCCGTTCAGGAAACCGGAATGGTTCAACCGTAGTCTCCATATCTCTGGATGATCTTTGACATCTCGATGGCCGGATGCACCAGCGCGGGCGTTGCTGGAACCGTAGCACGTATCGTGTAATAGACGCCAGATTGTCTGCAGCGTTACCATTGCGATGGAATACATGATTGCAAGACGGACAACTTACTACCCGGAACACCTTTTCAAGACCATCGTCAGTCGAGTCGTGTCTTGTACTGGTACCACACGGGTTCGCCGCAGAAAATCGAGTCCTTGCTCCCGACCTTGCCTGGTGCAATAGCAACATATTCTTGAGGAGAGATACTCATCAACTCTTGTAGCTATATCGGCTACTGTGCTATCGCGGCCACGGTTACGTTGCTTGATTTTCCGGTACAGAGCATTGGCAGGCTTATGATCCATCGGTGCAAGGGCCCCTCTTCTCGATTTCCTGCTCATTCCATCCAAGCCAAAACCATAGACAAGAGGACAGTCGGCACGCTGAATGATTCGGTGGGGATGCATTTCTTGACTCATAGCAAAGATACTGTTGGCTTGATTGATGATAAGATAGCAAAGCCTTGTCAAGACACGACATTTGCGCTATCGCATTGTCCCATATCCGGCGGCGTACGGATCGGTTATCGTAGAGGTTCCATAGACAGAAGCCATTGTCGTTTGCCTTGAGTTGCCCGAAGATATACATGATATTTGGCATGAGTACTGCGCGGTTGCCCTTCGCTTAAAGCAGACTTGATATCGTCAATTAGCAACGTGCTAATGTTCAAGCTCTGACATGCCGTTTTGCTTCAAGTCTCCCACTCCTCAAAATTGCTGGACCATCTCCCATTACTGGAGAGGATACTTATGTCCATGATATCTTGGCCCCTCTTCTGGAATACACCTTCCAGCCTGAACCGCTGTTACAGCATGTTTGGTAAGCGAATAGGTTGATCAAAACAATTTCGGCAATTGATTCATTCCTTGAAAAGGGTAAACACAAGCTTACAAGAACAGAAGAATCCAAGCCAGGCTACGCCGTCTTTTGTCTACGGCTTAAGCAAAAGGTTTATTATTCTCGTTGCCGAGTTCAAACCACGGAAGGGAAATCAAAAGCTGGAATCGGACCTTCTGAAACTCGCAGGCAATCTTGAATAAGCTGATAAGTTGGGAATCAGTCAGCCTACTGCGTGTGGCATATCGGTCACCAAGAACCATACATCAACATTTAATCTGGACCTAGCTTCCCCTCGCATGTACCGTATGGTACAGCTATCATCTCTCGTGTTGTTTAAATCCGCAATCGAGCTATCACTCCTACCAACAGTTGTTTGCAGACTGCAACAGCTCAAGGTATGCTGGCATTAATTACCGCCCGTAAAATACAACAACTTGCCAAGGATGTGCATGACGGAAATCGACCGAGAAGCGATATTCCTGCGACATGGATGAACTCATCCTCTTATTCATTAATTCGAAAAAGACGAGCATCCGGGGAATAAAATGACAACTTGCCTGTATTAGTGTGTAGTTTATCATGTTTGCACTGTTTTCTTCATATCTCTCACTGGCACGTAAAAAGAACAAGTGACATATAAAGAGCTGTCATATGTGCACCAATTCCTTGCGCAATCCATAGTGAGTGCAACCAAAGCATGTGAGCAAGTAATGCAAAAAAACAAAAGGCTTTTGTCTGTGATAAAGCCCAGACGAAGTCTGCTTAGTCCGAACCAAATTGGTTTGGATGGCTCATTTTCACATTTATTTCACCGGACCAAATGAGCTTCTCGGAGCGTGATGGCTAGCAACATCTTGGCTGGACGTTTACGTTCAACCCGATGATATCTATTAGCACAGGGCCAGAATTCTGTTGTCCACATATGATATCCGCAGTTCATAGTTTATAGCAACAATGTGGAGAGCAATATATTTGGATGAATGCAAAGAAAAAACGAAAGCTTATTGCTGATCTGTCCTTCTCACGGTATGTTTGTATTTTAAGGGGTAACCTTCCTTCCCGGCCTGTTTGTGTTTCTGCAACCGTCGCCACATTCGCAGCATATAATTGTCGGTTCGGCCAGGGAAGTGCTTTGCAATCTCTGACCATTTCTGACCAACTTCTGCCACTAGTCTCTCGAGTTTTGCAAAATCCTATACAATACTTACGTGAGCCAAGTACTATATATTCATTATTTCCCAAGTCTCATAATACCTCATCCGTCATTGGGTCGCGAGTAAGAGATGGATCGAGTGCATTCGTGTATCGTTCCCTGCATTGCATATCTGTCCGGCCTGCAATGTGTCTTTGGACCTTGTTCCAGTTTCCTACTCCGTACACCTGCACAGCAGCCATCAACGCCGCATCTTCCTGTTGAGTCCAGCGGCAACGGCGGATGGCCGGATTGATTGATTTATGCCAACGTTGCAAACACTGCTGACCTGTCTTGTTGCCCAACATGGCTGCAATCTGCTGCCAGTTTCGATCGCCTATTTGTCGCACAGCATTCCTCAATGCCTCGTCGTCTTCCTTTGTCCACTTTTGCTTCACGGCCTTGTTGTTTTGAAGCGACTGATAATGCGAAAAGCATTGCGATACTGTTCGCGACGTCGGCAATTCTCTGGCTATATCTTCCCAGCGACCGTGCGAGCCGTGTTTTTCGACCAGCTGTTTTAGCATCTCGGATTCTTTCTTTGACCATGGCTTCTTGTTGATACTTGGATGTTCCTGCTGTGTCCACTGGATCATGCATTCGTTAGGTGTCCGTGATTTGATCTACTCAAATGTAAAGAAATGTGTCAGCAGAAGTAGCAGTTCTGTCTATGTTCAATTTCAATACTTGCATAATATCTGCTGATTCGATTCCAGTCTAGCCGTTCAACTGGGAAATTATCGAACTCTTCGTCCGGCATTTCTTCCAGCTGAAAGATTCTGGTTTCCTGATTTGTACCAACAAGATCGCGAACCATTGTGCGCCGTGCTTCCTTGCGAACGGCATCCAGCAGATCTTGCCGCTCCTTCCTTTTCCCTATTGAAAAAAAAATCAATATCTACGTATACTTTTCACAATAATTGTATAAAACATACAGCCAATACGTCTGCCCACGTATCTATCATTGACGGTATCGTCCCATTGCGCTGGTCCTATCACTGGCTTGTCGCCGTTCTGATCCACAAACGGTTCAAACTTGACTGGGTAATGTCTAATTTTCTCGGCACGCTGTTTGCGTGCTTCTTCCTCCTTTATCGCAAGCGCTTGAACTTGTTCCTACAGTGACGGCAAAAATTTAGCCATTTCTAATCTTTCATTTCAATATCAAACTTACCATTGCTCGCTCATTGTTTTCCATTTGTTGGTTAATCCAGGCGAGCTTATCCATGATAGCCAGCTGCATTTTTAAATTACAAACGAGAGCCTCACCGATAATGCCAGAAGCATCGCCATTTTGTATTACTTCGCTCTTCTCGTAATCTTCTTCGTCGTCGGATAGTCTGGATCTTTCTTCTCGTACCCTGTATTTTGCCATTCTCTCGTTCTCTTTTAGAGGATCAACAGGGGACTCTTGGCTGCATTCCTGGTAATCCTCGTCGTCTGATGAATTTTCGGGTATCGCCACTTGATCTTCTGACTCAAGGGATGCATCAGCGTCAGCGATCGTCGCCGCCGTCGTTGTAGCTGCTGGTTGTTTGCCTTTATCTCTTCGACGGCGTTTAACACGTTCAGCAATGAGATTTGAGCGATCTGCTTCTGTTGGTGCTTCGGCAACTAGCTGCGTTACGCGATCGGGTATCTGTTCGGGTGTCTCGTAGTGACGGTTCATCTTTCGTTTGCGCTTTCCGGGTATTGGACGAGTTCGACTCGTGGACGCATTGGCTGTGGTAAGTTGGTCTTGCTGCGTACATTGAGCGATTGCTGCCGACTGTGGAGCAGTTTGATCAAGACTTTGCTGTTCTTGCACAGTCTCATTTTCAGAAGACGCTTGTGATTGAGTGCTGTGATCAGCCATTGGGCTTTGGAAAAGCAGGTGGGACAGAAAGAGGGACGAGGAAAAGAAGAGAAAAAAAATAAAATGGTTTATTCATGCCGAATCTTCGGCGACCGTTTTCCAGGCCAGCCTGATCCCACTGGCGCTGGACCAATTCCAACTGTACGAACTGGCAGACAGTTTTCTAAATGATACCAGAGGCAATCCGAATGCCTTCAAACAAAAGAAGAGAATGAAGATATCCCCGGCATATAGACTTCCGAAAACATGCCCGTACATTTGCAGAGGTTCAAACTCTCCTTCGAGATATCCTTTAATACAGACGAGTGAGCAAGTTCATCAGGATCCTGGCTTTGCAAACTCATAGAGACCTAAAAAGGAATTATCAATCAGCTAATAAATCCTATGATCCTTCCCATGAATACCTAGTAAGTTAACTTGATATCGAGCACCTACGTCCGTGATCGCAATATGCCAAGTCAACTTTTGATGACTCGAATATTACCATATGCGCGGTGCAGCGGCTATGAACAAAGCATTTGATAATATTTTTACTGGTGCTGCCGCGAAGACTTCAGGGACCACTAGGGTTCCTGCAGCAGGAGCAGTTGGTCCCAGAAGCCGTCTATCTTGCCATCCACTAAGACCTGGACCATTGTAAAGCGCGGTGGATGTCATTGAACAGAATAGAGTGTTAGAGATAAGAGCACAAAGTACAGGTATCTTCACAGCAAAGCTCTCTTGATGATGAGATGCAGCAGTCTGAATGATGACGATCATCGCTGTGGATGAAATCCAAAATACAACAATATCCAGCAACATATGGCTTTATTTAGAAAGCTAATGGAAGACATCAAATCAATTGGAAAAAGCTTGAGTGGGGATAACTGTGCCACTTTATTCATGTTCCTGAAACCTCTTCAAAATAAGAGCTATATACTGAGATTGCAAAGTTTGTTACTGTTCGTCTACGGATAGAAAACGCATGTAAGAGAATGAAATATATACTATACAGACAAAGCCTACCATGATTCGCGTGCTTTGGCAAAGTGCTGGAGAACATCAAAAAGTTGATCGCTCTTCAGCGACTCAAAAACTGTATGCTCACGTTTATTCAACAAGCACGAACCGAGCAGCCGTACTTCGCAGCGCGATTTGTCGCAGCCGGAGCAGCGGTGGAGGATGCCAAAACGGATCCGCCGGCGTGGGCAATACCAAAAAGAAGTTTGTTCAAAATGACTCCATCGACGAAGAAGAACAGCCATTCCGAAAGAGTGGAATCGGCGTGCTTGACAATCTTTCGATCGAAGGATCTCGATAGCATTGGAAAGCGAAGTGCTTTTCCACAATCTCATATACCAAAAGGGTCGAGGCGAGCGCACGGGTTGAACTGGGTACGTTCGACACTTTCCAATGTGCTTCAGTTAGCATAGTCGTCCCTGCTGAAGGAATACGATCCGGAACAGAACCTTGGTCCATGTCGGGAAGAACACGCTGCAGCGTCTTAGCATGTTGGGTGTTTGGCGTACGGCAAGTCCCTTGAGGAAGCCGCGGCTACAGGTAGATACGTGTCGATTGTATATGCCGGCAATTTGGTCAAGGTGAGGATCACAGAAAGAAACAGGATGATGGATCCAGAAAATGAGTTTGCATTAAGTGGTCGAATCATGCAGCTCTTCACTCCGCAATAATTGTGTAAAGATTGTCAGCATGAATGTGGGATAGCATCCATGTTCAATTCTTAGGTCCGCCCAGGAAACAATGAAATCGCTCAAAATGGTAGTTGGCGAACCCCATGACCACGGCAGAGGTCTATTTGTTGGTAGATCAGCGGATCGTCGACATGGAGCGCAGAGTTGTCAACAAAGACACAGTAATTCTGGAATCCATAGACTGAAACCGGCCTGTTTTTTGAGTGACAATACAAATTGATAGACTTGTCCTAAGGTATGTTGTTATCAAATCCTCCAAATTTGTCTGCAGCTGCTGCTTCAACATCATCTGTTTCAAGAAAAACCACAAGAAGCTCTTCTTTAAAATGATCTTTATGCTTGATACGCGTCGACTGTTAGGCTTCTCGAAAATGACTGTTGGAGAAAGGCGACGCCGATTTCCACCGAGGATAAACTTGCTTGTATTCTCCATTCCATAACAATTCACCTCGGTGAATAATATCAGACTTGTTAAAGAAAAAGGATGACGCTCGTTGTTTGTTTGCTTCCGTCTGTTTATTTGTTTTCCTTGGAGATCATCATAATCACTATCATTGTTAGACTCTTGCTACTCTGTTTGTTTAAATCATCAATCATATGTTGTACCTTACCAAAGATTTCTTTCCAATCTTTGTACCGCTTGGCGTGATTGGATTCTACCGGTACATGATCTTCTTCATCAAGCTGATGGCGTGGGGCGTATACCGGCCGATCCGTCCGATAAAGAACCCGCTGTACCGTGCAGACCAAGACGTGACCATTGTTGTGCCGACCATCGATGCCGGAGAAGAGTTTGTCGAAGCGGCCCGATCGTGGCTCGCGTGTAACCCAAAGGAAATCCTTGTTGTCACCGAAGAAGCAGTGCGCGAACAGATCCAGACATTGATTGCCGAGCGTATCCATCACTCTGCCGCCGAAAAGATTCGTGTACTATCAGTACCGAAAGCAAGCAAACGCATACAAATGGTAAAGGGCATCCAGCACACCACCACAGATATCCTTGTGTTTGCAGACGACGATGCTATCTGGAAACCCACC
Source organism: Rhizomucor pusillus (assembly GCF_041956525.1). Classification (NCBI taxonomy): domain Eukaryota; kingdom Fungi; phylum Mucoromycota; class Mucoromycetes; order Mucorales; family Lichtheimiaceae; genus Rhizomucor; species Rhizomucor pusillus. The sequence continues at coordinate 494,987 of NW_027192154.1, forward strand.
ATGCTCGATTATATCTTGGCGTGTTTCGAGGACGAATCCATCGGCGGTGTGGGCACATCGCAGACCGTGAAACCCCTCCACAAGTGGCGATCCATCTGGGAAGTCTTGGCCGGGTTCCGACTTACCATTCGCAACATTGAAGTCGCTGCATCGACGCACATTGACGGCGGCGTGTGCTGCATTTCTGGTCGCACTGCTGCGTACAGAACCATTATCCTTAAAGACCCAAGCTTCCAACACAACTTTGTCAACGATTACTGGCGTGGAAAATACCTTTTGAACTCGGGCGACGACAAGTTTCTGACGCGATGGATGATATCGCACGGATGGCGCACGTACATGCAAGTGTGCCCGGAAGCAGAGCTCTTGTCAACGTTCAAGGATAACTGGCGATTTTTGAACCAGGTGCTTCGGTGGACTCGCAACACTTGGCGCTCGGATTTTCGATCTCTGTTTGTGGAACGGTTCATCTGGACTAGACATCCATTTGTTGCTTACACCATGATTGACAAGATTTTCAACCCGTTAACTCTCCTCAGCGGCCCCGCCTCTGTCATTGTCCTGTGCTTCTTGCAATACCACTTGCCTCAATGGAACATTGCTTCCTCGTACATTGTATGGCTCTGTCTCACCCGTCTTGTCAAACTATCACCACATCTTGTCCGATGGCCACACCACTTTGTTGCCCTGCCTGCATTTTTGTTATTCAATTTCTACTTTGCTTGCATGAAGATATACGCGCTGTTCACACTCAATGTCACCGGATGGGGTACCCGCAAGGAAGCGCCTGCAGCAGCAGCAACAACAACAGCAATACCAACGCCCGTAGCTGCCGAGAGACTTGCAGCATCGCAGCAAACATAATAAAAAGCTTATTTTTATAACCCCAAACTATCAAATAGTTCATCCGTCGTCATCATGCTAACATCTTTCTCTTCCTTCTTGTCTTTCAGTTTTTGTTTCCGTTCTTCTTGTTCTTGTTCTTGAGACTCTACTTGCCACGACATTGCTTGCGACAGACGCGCAGGTACTTGCTGATCTTCTTCTCCACCATCCACTGTTGCATCGCTGTCCTCTGCCTCTTCATCCTGCGCGTGTTCGGGTATTATATCTTGCTTTTCATGCTGATATTCCTCAGAGTGCTGTGCTGGTTTCTCTTCATCCAACCTAAATACTGAACTGGGTTGCGGTGAAGGGATACTCTGTGCAGTGCAGGATATTTGGGGTTAGATATCAAGAAAAATAGGTAGCAAATCACTCAGTCTTTACCTCTGGCTCATCCATGTCAATCTCTACAATTGGCGCTTTCTGTCGTGCTCGTCTACCAGGTCCTCGTCTCGGCGGCGCTGACAATGTTTCTGGTTCATCGACAGAGACATTCTCCCCCTCCTCCTTCTCTTCTTCTTCACTCTCAAGTTGTTGTTGCTTCTTTTTCCTTCTACCTGGCTTGGTTTTCGTTTCTCCTGCGGTTGTTGTTGCTGCTCCTCCTCTTTTGTCTGTTGTATTTCTCTTTGCTGGTTTCTTCTTCTCCTCCTTTACTGTTATCGTGGTATCGGTATCCTTTTTCGTCGTTCGCCCTCCTTTCCTCTTCTTTTCCTGCGCAGGTGGTTCTCTGTTCCACGGTAGCACTCGCTTTCTCGGTACTGACATCGGCGCCGCTGGCGGTGGTAGCTCCACTTGTACCGGTGAGCTCGGTTTTGCCTTTTCTTTCTCTTGTTGTTCTTTACGTGTCTCTTTTTTTGCCTCAGGTGAAGGCGGTGGTGTGGAGGAGGCGGCGGAGGCAGTACCATCATCATCATCATTATCGTCTTTAACTTGTTCTGGAGTAAATGTCGTTGCTGGCTTCGCTGTAATAGCTTCTTGCATGTCTCCCAATGGCTGAGTAGTCTCCGGAGACTCAGGGTCGCAGAGACTCGACATCTTTCGGGACCTTAATGCTGCATCGTGGATATCTTTACTAACACTACTGTCGTTGTTGTCGTTATCAAACCCGGCAGGTTCCTGCATATCCATGTCAAAGTCTACAGGCAGGGTATCGCTGAATATCGGCTCATCTGCTGGAGGCGACTTTACGGTTACTGGTGGCGCAACAACAGGTTTTTGCTCCGTTTCTGATGGTGTTTCGGCTGCAGATTTGGCTGCTTGTGATTGACGTGCAGCGTCTACCTCAAAATCGTCGCCGTTGACCATAAACCGCATCAAAAGGGCTACAACGTGTTTGCATTTTCCTTGCTTGCCGGCCGGGCATGAGCAGTGACTATCCGAGAACTCTTTTTTTCATATACAATTAAGATTACGTTTCAACCCTGGTGCGCTAAATAAAGGATCTTTACCGATTTTATCGTCGCCCTTCCGTTTTAGAGTCGCTGATACATCGTAAGGCACGCTCACTGTCCCTTTGGCGTGGCCCGAGATGTGCAGCCTCCTGCTGTTGCCGTATAAAAATAGATCGGTCAACGTATGGAGGATCCCTTCACCTCGGCTGTAGGCGCCTTGATTGTTGATATATTCTTTAATTGCTACATCGTTCATGTTATCCGAGTACATTAGTGACAGCGTAGACGGGTCGATATCTTCTCGTTCATTTTCATCCACACTGCCGGTTCGTTCAACATCCGTTGTGCCCTGCTGCTGGTAGGAAGATACCATTTCTTGGTCCAACATGGACCCTTTGCATCGTTCCAAGGCTACCGATTTCCATTTTTTGAATATGTCCGTATGCTAAATGTCGAGTAAGCTTCCTTCGTCATTTTTGCAGCCTTGTTGGTGGTCGAGATCTTACGGATGCAGATACACTGTGTATTGCTACGTTGGACACTTGCTCTGATATAGTCTTTTGATTTGTCTCGATGGCAAGCAACGGTGTCAAGTAAGCTTGGCGGTCAATTTGCTTGATATCTCTGCGACGACGAGTAAATACAGTTGCTGCTGCTTTTGATTCCAGCTGGTAGGACTTACAATCTCGATGGCAAAATATATCGCAGTGAATCATCATGTCCTTCCTTGAATTGTGCAGACTGCATTGTTTTCATACTATATATTACAGAATTAACCTTTCGCAAATGTGGGACTAGAAATCTACTTACAACTCGGCTTTCCATCTTTTCCTGTCTCTCCTTTCGCTCTTGTTTAAATTGATAGTCGTCATTTTTGCAAAGAGTTCTGGATATTCGCTGCAGGAAGAGGAGGTTTCTGATCCTGATAAAAGAACAGATCTCGCCAGGCACAGATGATGACGATGCTGCAGCCTATTCATGTATGTCGGAAGAACAGTTCCGTAAACTGAAAGCGGCAAGATAATTCTTACCAAGCAATGGTGCGCTCAAGTGGTATATCCTCTGATCTTTGGTAATCGATCGCATACAGGTATATTGGAAGCGTATTCCCGATCTTTTCCAATGCAGAGTATACCGAGTGTCGATGCTTACTGAGAATATTTGCTTTCCTATGTGCATATGCTGTGTCAGAACATGCATGTAATGACTTTCTTGTTTTTACTTACTCTTTACCACTTTTGTGTTCAAACGCTGCAATGTTGCCATACAGATCTCTTTCCTTTGCTATCAGCGCTACAGTGCTATTGTTTTTTGCAACGTAAGATTCCACCAGATCGCAGCATATCATATCATTCTACTAGACATACGTTGGGTTCTGCAAATCGGACGCTACGTCCATCCACCCCTGAATGGCAGAGGTAAGGTTGTCATTCAAGATGAATCCACTTTTATCCGAATATCGACACATATTCCCGGTAATATTTACAAGCAATGCCTTGTCACTTTAAGCAGCGGGTATACGACAAGAAGAATAATTTAAAACGCTTACCTTTTTCACAAAGGTCTCATTTGATACAAGAAACAAGTCCATCTTTTGATACTGAGTTTCGCCGTTGGTGGTATCTATCGAGACAAACGCTTCTGAATTGTACGGTACAGTACATCTTCGCTGCCACACTTGATCTGTAATCGACTGTGCCCAGCCGCTCAACAGCTGGGTCTGCAGATGAGTGGTAGGGATAACGAGGCAATCGATGCGCAGAAGCGGCCTTCTCTTGACAAGAAACTTTAGCAAATCCTGCCGTTTCTTGCCCTGGCACGGCTGCATGAAATGCACCGCAATTTTCTTATTGTTCTACATGTAAATTTGGCATAGTTGGCATAAGGCGGGTTGTTTGCTGCAGCTTTAGAGTTGTCTGGCGATCCCAAATACCGAATCTACGACAAAGAGAATGTTGCGCGCAAGCTCGCGAATGTGCAGCTGATCTTGGCTGACAGTGTCGTCAGGGCAGTACAGGACGTGGGTTCGTTTCAAGTTCTCGTGGAAATACACGGCTGCTACCGCCGGTGCAGACTGGATCCATACAATGTCGTGGTCGGTGTTCATTATGCAACAACCACCAGCAGCAGCAGTTCAAGTCAGACCAGAGCAGCGGCATGGATATGAATATATGCGCCACACTAAACCCATCCAAGTGGCGCGGTTTCGCCTTATTTTCATTGTTCTTGTTATCACCGCATTATGTAAAGGTAGTATTGCACAAAAGTATTTTTTTTTTCGCTTAACCAGTGCAATACTATAAAGGTCTAGAACGACGGCGGGCTTAGAGCAATGCAGAACATTTTTTTGTAACAGGAGCACACGCTCACACAATTGGTAACACTTGCCCTGTTCGATTTACTCGAAATGGTCAGGATGGGAAACCTGCCATGAATCCTCGATTCTGTTGTTACATTGCTGTTATGTTTTTCAGAAATGAATCTTATCCTCAACTGGACTTGGATGTTGTCATGGCTGCCACATGAAGCAAGTTTGCAGAGATAGACTCTTTAGCTGTGTCGACCCAAGATAGTTTGAAGAAACAAGACAAATATGAATTGCTGTTATGCACAGGATCTGAAGATGCAACATCAAAACCGGGGAGGTTACAGCAGCGGACAAAAATGAAAACGAGTCCGAACATCTGGTCTTTATCCTCATCTATTGTCACGCTCATTCCCCGTACATAGCAGAGGTTCAACCTAGGCATTAGTAATCGCTAGTAGTTTCCATAAGCTCTATTCAGAGACTCTGCCCTTTTGTTGAGCTCCTACGTGGATTGATGTGCAAACAAATGAAAAAAGAAGAACGTATGTATCGTGCATTGTTATTTCCGGCTCTAACGCGAAATGTTCGGGATCCTTGTGCAATGATGAATCGTGTAACCAGGAGGATGATGGAGGGAGAAACAACGAGCAGGTTTGTTTTACATTGCTTCTTTCACCTTCGACACACGCCATGTCTGCGGCAGATACGAGCAGACCGACTACACCGCTGTTCTCCCGGTTCATCCCGCGTAGTCGAAAGCTCTCGCTGCGTAGCACTGACAGCAACGCCGCCGTCGATAGGCAATCGAAACGATTATCAATCATTAGCAAGAGTCGCGGAAGTGAGCAACAAGATAAACTTGTAAACACCACGACGACCACTGCTACTGCTGCAAATAATGACATTAATAATGATAATATTCCCCATCTGGAACGTTCACAAACACCATTGAGTCCAAACTATCTCACAGATACCGATGCCTTGACAATGTCTGACGGATCGTTGGATTACGCCGACTTTTCAGTCGATAAAAAAAGACCGTCAATGACAACATTCAACCGGGCGCAAGTGATTATTGACCGACTGGAAGGGTGGGAAGTGATCCTTCGAGAGACAACAGCGTGGTTGGAAGAAATCATCAAGGCTAGCCACCAAACTAGCCGACAGTACCAGCAACGTGCACTGCCGCACGTCAACTGGCAACAGCAGGGCTTTCATAAAAATAGTGCAGCGAGTACTCTTCTACAAAGCATGCGATTTTACACGAGCCAGACTGCATCCATCCAACAGGAGCTTGGCGGGAAACTCCAGCGCGATTACATGCAGCAATTAAATGAACTCAGAAAGGAATGTAAAGCGCGCATCGTTGATCTGCAGCAAAAGCCCGAACTCCAAATGAACGAGCTGCTCAGGCGCGCTGAATTGACACAAAAGAGCATGGCTCAACTCAGGAAGCTGTGCCAGGCTGCAGATTCCACGAACGGACAAGTGTCACAGGACCCTTGGCTCACAAATTTGCGCAAGTATTTCGAGAATAGATAGGAGAGACGAGCTAGTTGTATTAACTTTATTCTTTACAGACGTTCTTAAGCATTTGAAACACGAGGTGGATGAAGAGAACCGCATGCGAGTTTACATGGTATCAGTCCAGCAGCAGATTACCTTGCTCGAGAGACGCATCATTGATGCTCTGAAACCTGCCGTCCAATGCTGCTACGATGTAAGCGGTATCGTGCCCAGCAGTCGCAACAGCGCTGGCAGGGAAGCAGCCAGATTCCGGCGAGCATTGGAAGAGCTCGATGCAAAGACCGAGTGGGCACGTTTCATACAAAATCAAAAGGAAGAGTTGGTCACGGACGAGGACAAACCATCCAAGGATTACCGCCGGATCAGATACAACTTTAAGACCCACCCTGCCGTTACAACTCTCTTTAAAGGCACACTCAGTCGACGTATGGGCGGCGTAAAACGGCAATATGTTGAACGGTTCTGCGTGCTCACACAATGCGGATATCTGCACCAGTTTGGTCAAAACGACAAGATCAATCCGGAAGCTTCTATCTATATACCCAAAGCTGTCATTATCCCATCAATTGATATCAGCCATCTTGCTGGAGGAGGAGAGGACGGTGAGATGGATAATGACGAGGATGGCGCAACAGAGTATACCTTTGAAATCCGTCGACCGGGTGTCTTGACTGACAAGAGCTTGCATTTCAAGGCAAATACCCGCCACGAACTTGTGACTTGGTGCAGACTTTTGGTGAACGTCGCTACGTCTGCGCAAAAATATTATTTGGAGGGTGCGAACAGATACTACAACAGAGCAAACCAGAGACGATGGTCCGGTGTGCGTCGAAAACCGATGATGGAACGAAACCAACAGCAACAGCAGCAGCCAGTCTCCCGTTCAGTCTCGCAGCGCACTGCTAGAGAGCAAGGTAGCGAAGCAAGAAAGCAAAGTTCGTCGGATGTGAATGAGCAACACCAGCAGCCAACAGGAACGACGGTGGAAACTACAGAGGAGCCTCAAGAAAACAAGATTGAGGAACGACATGAAGCTGATGATAAGGAGACAAGCGATAATACCGTTGAACAGAATATCTCTATAGGCGACAAGGCGGTAAAGGATACCATTACTATTGCAGATCAGCCAGCTGATGGAAACAAGGATAAAGAGCCTGAAAAGGCGGCCGATAAAAACAGTAGCAATGATACTGAAACCGAGCCTGTTGGTAGCAAGCCATCACAGCTTCTTCTACGTATGCAGACTGCAGCTAGCTACTTCCCGCTCCTGGCATCTCGTAGCAGTCGACAGCAAGAGGTGCAGGAGGCACCGAAACCTAAGGAGTCAATCAGCAATACCAGCAGTGTATCCTACAAATCGATAACTAATGAGTAATAACGATAACTATAGTATTTAATAATGACGAAATAAACTTATTCACTACGTTTTGTATCTTTTATCACGGAGTTTATCATCATCCCCGCGGAGAGGAAGAGATTGTTTGTGCCAGCGCAGACTGCTAATTTCAAGTTGTCATAGTTGTTTCGAGAGCAAATGTGGTGGTCGACAGTGAGGAGTGCACGATCGCTCGTTCGAGTAGGCAAGCCGGTCTTGCCATTGTCTGCAAACCAACAAAAGTACACGACTGCAGCAGCAGCCGGTTCCAATGTAGTCACCGATCTGATTGATCGCGGCCTTGTTGCCAGCTTGACCAGGTAGGTACCGTGAATAAAGGATACCAGAGAAATGGAACATAACTCTAAAAAACCTCTTACTCAGTCCTGACGTTATTCAACATGTGGATAAACCTACGGCGATTTACTGCGGTGTCGATCCGACTGCAAGAAGTCTTCATCTAGGCAACCTCGTGACATTAATGGGCTTGCTTCACTTTGGCATCCGCGGGCACCAAGCGATTGCACTGGTATAATTTATTAAAGATGTGGTATACATTAATTGCTGATATATATCCATTCTCTAGGTGGGCGGCGCAACAGGGAGCATTGGCGACCCATCTGGCAGAAAATCAGAGCGAGTTGCATTGGAACGGCATGTTTTGGAAGAGAACGTCGCAGGAATAGCGCGCCAGATCCACCGCTTCTTTGAGAATGGGGCAGCGTACGCTCAGCGGCACGGATACAGTCCAAACACGAAAACACCTAAAGTCCTCAACAACCATGCCTGGTTTGGCCAAATGTCCGCCCTGGAGTTCCTGAGTGATATTGGAAGATACGCTCGTGTCAATTCCATGCTGGCAAAAGAAAGGTAAAGAAAACACAAATATTTACAGGAGTATACAGCGACGGGCAATGCTTATATCTATTTATTTACCAGCGTCAAGTCACGGATAGAAAGTACGCAGGGAATCAGCTTCACCGAATTTTCGTACCAGCTCTTGCAGGCTTATGACTTTTACTATCTATACAAACATCACGACTGTTGTATCCAAGTAAAGTAAAAACAAGTTGAAAAGAAAAGAAATCAGCATGTGACTGGAAACTAAAGGAGGATTGCAGCTTGGCGGCAGTGACCAGTGGGGCAACATCACAGCCGGTATAGATTATATCCACAAGAAACGGTCTGTAACAGAATCTGCAGACTCGGAGCAGGAGTCTCAAGCGTTTGGCATTACTATCCCGTTGTTGACCACATCCACTGGCGAGAAGTTTGGCAAGTCTGCTGGAAATGCCGTGTGGCTCGATGAGACCATGACGAGTATTTTTGATTTCTATCAGGTAAGCAGCAGCAGGGAGGGAACCTACTTTAACAGGAACAGTAGTTGTTAAATTGTATATGCATACAAAAGTTCTTTATGAAAACAACCGATGCAGATGTCGGCAAATACCTCTCCATGTTCACGTTGCTGAAAAAGGATGCGGTCGCGAAAATTATGGAAAATCATCAGGTTAGTAATTGTATATTTGCAAATAGCCTGAAGGAGTCACGCTGATTGAGCAATTTTCTTTCTTTCTCAGCAAAATCCAGAAAAGAGGATTGCACAGCGGATTCTGGCTGACGAGACGACAGAGTTGGTGCATGGAGGTAAAATAAAATTTGATTGAGGATAAAGCGAGGAGATTGATTGATTGGTTGGTGGATGTTTGCAGAGCAAGGAGTGCGCAGAGCTCAGCTGGCGACCAAGGTTCTGTTTGGAGAAGACCTGAGCAACGTTTCGGGCTCAGATATAGTATCTGCATTTGAACATGACCCGACCCGCATGGTCAAGGTCGATCGAACTCAGGTTGTAAATTGCTACCTGGACAGCGTCGCCGCATTAAGCAAGGCAACACGGTCTAAATGTAAGCAACCATCGTCTCTCACTCCAGCGCAAAAATCATTGGTTAACTTAACAAAACTATAGCGGAAGCCCAGAAATTAGCAAAGACCGGCGGCATATATCTTAATAACAAACGGATTACTAACCCAAGACATGTCATCACAGAAGCTGATCTCATAGACGGCCATGTATGCGTTATTCGTACGGGCAAATCATCGTACCACATTGTGCATGCTATGTAAAAATATAACGTAATAATAAAAGGAAAAGAATTAGATTATCTGTCCCATTGTTCCAATTTGTATCACAATTATTCGTCGGCATATGAATAAGCAACTGGTGTTTCAGAAGTGTTCTCTTCCAACCTTCCGTTCCCGGTTGCTTGTGGGCGTTGATGAACTTGCATGAGCTTCTCCATCGGACGACTGAGGACGACAAGTCAGCAGCGTCCTCGCGCAACTACAACCAGTGCTCTTATCACTCCACCAACGGAAGCACCTTGTCCTTGCAGACAATGTACAGCCCGTGCAATGTCGAAGGTGACATTGATGGATCTAGCAACCGGTTTCCGCAGGTCAAGATGATTCCATTCAGCCCGCCCATGTTGAACGCAACACCTACGGTAAAGTTTAGCTGTGGATGATTAAGTCTTTTTTGGGCTGATAGTAACATGGCAAAATATATACATATAGACTTTGCCCCCTTGGAAGTATGACGATAATAATAACAACATGCCTTTCCTTTCCACCTTGTCCGAAAACGAATCTTCACAGAGTACAAGTAACAACGGCAACAATGTCCCAGGCTCACCGCAGCAGCAGCAGCAACATAACCAGCAACAGCAACAGCGGCAGTGGAAGTTTGTGTCCAACAACAATATTGCCCACAGCACAACATCTCCTTTGTCATCGCCAATACCAGCCGACCGGCCACCTCATCATCCAGATCATCCGCCATCGCTACCGCCGCCGCACAATCCATCTTCATCCTCCCCTCTTCTTCGCCACGACCGTGTATTATCCGACGCCACGCCATCCGATTCCTCACACCGCCCCCCGCCGCCGCTTTCACCTACTACTCATCACCACCACCATCATCATCCTCCTCCTTCTCATGATCATAATCACAGTCAATCTCATCATCCAGAAACCCACGAAAACGCGGAAGATGATAATACCTTGCTAACAAAGAAATGGCGCCCTGTGCTGGCTGCTGCGGGCTATCCAGAGGGGACCAAGCAGCCTGTACTGACTATCAATGGCGACAACGTGACCAGTGACAACATTGAAGAAGGATACATCCAGTTTATGCTGCATCACGACTTTCCGCACATGGCAGACAGTCTAGAAAACCTCATGTGTGCGAAGCGCAAGTTTACGTCAGTGCCAAAGACCGGAGAACTCAAGTACTCGACATGGGATGTATTTGTGCTTGTTAGAAAATTGCACAACCAAGAGGTAAGAGAGGGAGAGGCTTATCCTGGGAATATCGGTAATGAAATATGATGATAATAATAACAACGATGTTATATTATTAGATCAAGAATTGGTCCCAGCTCGTGGGCCATTTAGGGCTTCCGGACTCTGGGCGCCCGCAATTTGCACAGCGCGTCAAGCGATGGATGCACAAATACAAAATAGACTGCTACTTTGATTACCTGCTAGGCAACCCGTACGACTTTCACGCGCCTGACGAAAAGTACTCTGGCTGTTTAATGATGGGCAACTATCAGAAACGCAAAGTCAAGGACGACGATTCAGTTAGATCTGCAGAGGAAAGTCGGAAACGCAAACGGACAGCAACTGTCAATAACAATGACGAGGATGCAGACGGAGAAGGAAGTGACAGCGACGAGGATAAACGGAAACGCCGAGCACCCGTCTTACTGGCTGGCAGTAGGAAACGAGCCAAAGGCTCGATTTTGCATTTTGATAGCAATCAGCACACCGAAGAGGAGGAAGAGGATGCCGCAAATGTGAATAATGTATCCGAGGATGGGGATGACGACCACGAACAACAGCGGCAGCAGCAGGAAGAATATGAAGAAGAATATGATGAGGATGAGGATGAACAACAGCGCCAACGTACGGTAGAACGTGCACAAAAAGTCCCATCAGCTAGATCAAAGAAAATGCGATCAATGATAGCCGACGAGAATGACGATGATAACGAAGAGGACGAGTTGGCGTCTTCATCATCTTCAGGGGCGCCTTCGCCGATTCTGAGCACTCGGCCAATCGACTCGAGCAATACTGCGACAACAATCCCGGCAGCAGCGACGCAGCCGTATGCGACATCAACAAGCGGTATATGCGGTAATTGTACACAGCTCAAAGAAATCATCACGTCCATGCAACGAGAGATGAGAGAGCTGCAAGATAAGGTGAATGCGTTGGAAGTACGACTCAAAGAGGACAGCAGCAGCAAAGAACAAGAGTCAGAGCAGCATCAGCGGATATCCCGACTAGAAGCCATCTTTGAACATTACGAAAAGAGCAGATCAGTGCTGGCAGACCTTTTTGCACAGAAACCTGCGGAGGTATTAAGGTAGCTCATCATTCGACATTCAACGCAGGCAAATATGCACGCATACCAATGAAAAAAATAACATCCCTGGCCTAATATTCTCGCCCGGTCCTCGTCTTACCTTCTCTATTTTTAACACCTTATGCTCTCTCGCTCGCTGTTTCTTTCTTAGTTGTATATTTCTTTTTTTCTTTCAGTTTTCCCTTATTCTCTCTCACCCTCCATCTACGGTTGTCCTTGTTTCAGATATAAGCGTAATCTTTTAAATATCTTTCGTTTAAACTACATAAAAAGACAAGATGAATGCGTGTGACCTGAATATGTGGACGTATTTGATCACGGAATTATGTCAAGAAGACATGGATGATGCTTCTAGAACGCACAACGCAGCAATGGGGTGGGATCGACGTCTACCTCCAATTGACTTATCTTAAACGGCTGAAAATTCAAACGAGAAATAAAATAATGCAGCAGCGGCCCCCGTTGAGCGGATCAAGCACGACTTGCCAATTCAGGTGGCTACGCGGGATCATGTTAATCCATGGTTACCATCGCTGCTGCGCCAGGAAAGAAAAGTGATCGTTCCCACCACGCTGTGTTACCTCCCGAAAAAAAATTATTTCCTCTGTTTGACTCAAACCGGAGCTCGGTGGTTGCGCCGAAGATCAAGTTGATTACATATCGTTCCGTTCCGTCCGTTCGTCCGTCGTGACTCAATTCTTGCTGCCTTCGGTTGCCTACACCGGAGGCGTATCCAGTCATATTTACTTGATCCGTAGATCTGGTCACTTTCAAGTATGTAGTGTGATTTTGCAAAGAGAACAGTGCCGTGCAGTTAGCAGTAGGATCCAGGATGCTCAGCAGCAGCAGCAAGAGGAAACGGTTGCCTAAATGAGGAGGAGAATCATGTATATCGTCTTTGGCACTGGGACTGATGTTACACAAGTTTAGAGGACCATTGTCCAGTTGGATTTCGAGGAAACACATCACATACCTTGAGCTACCGCAGCAATCAGATTTGCAACGTCGTCTGCAATGAACCTTTGTTACATTCCACCAACTGCGCCAGCTATTGATAGATTGGAAAGAGAAAATATGGATTTCTAAACATTGCAGTGTGGAGAATTCATTGCTGCTACTGCTACTGCTGCGAAAAGAGCAACCAACGCATTTGTACCGCCGTCTGTTTTTGATCTGATATTTCTCAACGCGGGACACGCGTGTCACAACATCCCCGCGGCAACGAGCAGAAAACATTAATTGTTAAATACGACAACTTTAAATTCTGAGACCTTCTTCTTTCGTTTTCAGTTTCTTGATCTTTCACTTAGCCCTAAGATTGTTGTTACCTCCCAACTCTTCCCTCGGACCTCTGCGTGTTTCTTGTACATAAATGGCTGCGACGCCGTCACCAACAGGTACCTTTCAGGACGACGAGTCGAAATCTGCAGGCGAACGACAGACGGAAGCAGTGGTTGGAGTAGCAGACGAGAAGATGCTTGTCACTGAATCTTCCGCTGACGAAAAGCTACCGGCAACGTCCAAGGAAAAGGATACCGGCGATGGTAGTGAAGGCGATGACGACGATAATGGTGGCAAAAAGAAAAAGAAGAAAAAGGAACCAGCAGTGGCAGTACATCAGTTATTTCGATACGGCACGAAATTTGATCTGCTCATGACTTGTGCAGCCGCACTCGGCTCGCTTTGCGTGGGCGCCTTGCTGCCGGTCGTGATGATTATCATGGGCCAATTCTTTCGAAACCTTGGCGACGTATTCAACAACCCAGAGCATCTGCTGGATAACACCATGAGCGTGATCTTGCTATTTGTGTACATTGGCTCGGCCATGATGGTCGTTGCTTACTTTGCACATGCTCTCTGGGTTATCTCAGGAGAGAGTCAGGCGCGTCGGATCAGAGAACTGTACATGCACTCTATTCTTCGTCAGGACATGTCTTGGTTCGACCAGGCCGAGGACGGTTCGCTTACAACTCGCCTCGCTACCGATACACAAATGATCCAAGATGGCATATCCGAAAAACTCGGCCTCGCCATCCAGATGCTTACCACGGCCATCACCGGCTTTATCATTGCGTTTGTTTGTAAGTCTTCTTTTTTTTCCCCCGAGATAATGTTAACGTTTGAATACATATTTAACTTTCGTGTGTCGGTAGATGGATGGCGCATGGCGCTCGTGAATCTGGCAACGCTGCCGTTGTTGCTGGGTGTCGGTGGTGCCACAGGCTACTTTTGGATGAAATTCACGCAGCAGTCGCAGGACGTGTACGCAGACGCCGGATCGATTGCTGAGCAAGTATTTGCCGGGTTGCGCACCGTGTATTCCTTTTCCCTCCAGGAACGCTTTGCACAAAAATACGAGCAAAAGCTGGAAAAAGCATGCAAGACAGGCATCAGGCGAGGTATCATTTTCGGGCTTTGCCTCGGTCTCTTCATCTGTGTCCTATTCTGCACATACGGTCTCTCGTTCTGGTGGGGTGCAAAGCTCGTAGGTGATCAGCTCATGACTGGCCCTGACGTCTTGATATCGTTCTTCTCCATGATTTTTGGTGCCATGGCCCTATTGGGCGCCCCTCCCAATATCTCTGCTATCTCGTCCGCCTGCGCTGCCGCCCACAAGATATTCTCCATCATCGATAGAGTGCCCGACATTGACCCCGATTCTGACGAGGGACTCAAGCCAGAGACTATAAAAGGCGACATTGAATTCAAGAACATTGATTTCTTTTATCCTACTAGACCGGATGTCCAAGTGCTCAAAAATTTCAGTGTAAAGATAGAGCCCGGTAAAACCGTCGCCTTGGTCGGTGCATCCGGATCAGGCAAATCAACAGCTGTGCAACTTCTGCAGCGGTTCTATGACCCCAAGTCTGGCTCTGTTCTGCTGGATGGAAAGGATCTCAAGGAATACAACGTTACCTGGCTGCGACGGCAGATTGGCGTTGTGAGCCAAGAACCTGTCCTTTTCAATATGAGTATCCGCAAAAACTTATTAATGGGATCGCAGCGACCTGTTACTGAACAAGAGATGGTGGAAGCGTGCAAGAAAGCCAACTGCCACAACTTTATCACCCAGTTGCCAAAGGGGTATGACACGAACGTGGGAGAGCACGGAGGTATGCTTTCTGGAGGTCAGAAACAGCGTGTGGCTATCGCTCGAGCTATCATCAAGAACCCATCGATCCTGCTTCTGGATGAGGTACGAGTCAAAGCTGTATTTTCAGCATAATTGTCGAGACATAAACTAAAGCTGTATTCTGAATATTCACAGGCGACCTCGGCCTTGGATACTCAATCTGAACGATTGGTACAGCATGCTTTGGATACTGCTTCAGAGAACAGGACAACTATTGTTATCGCCCATCGATTGTCCACTATTCGCAACGCGGACTTGATCGTGGTCATGAAGCAAGGCGAGGTTGTCGAGCAAGGAACTCACGAAGAGCTTGTTGAAAAGGACGGTGCGTATGCAGAGCTCGTGCGCAAGCAAATGATCGCAATGGAGGAAGAAGGAAGTGCTACGCCTGAGAAAGCGGAGGATCCAATCGATGACATTGAAAAACCAGCGAATGCACTCGCAAAGCAGATCACTGGTGATAGTGTCACCGGTCCAGTCGCTGATACATACGTGCCACTCGACAAAGTAATCAGCAAAGCATCCTCGATCGATCCACTCGAGCTCAAGCTGCAGCGAAAAGAAGCCGAGCGAAAACAATGGGAAAAGACGCAAGCACCGTTCTTAAAAGTGTTGAAAGAGATGCGTCCCGAGTGGGGTCTGATGCTCGTAGGCTTGTTTGGATCGCTTATCAATGCAACAACCTTCCCCGCCAGTTCGCTCATCATGTCCCGCATGATAACTTTGCTGGTGCAACCGGGCGCTGTGCTAGCCAGCGGTCCCATGGATGGCTCCAACTTGTACTCGTTCCTGTTCCTGATTATCGGCATCGCCGCCGTCATTGGTCTCACACTCGCTATTGGATGCTTCGAGACCGCTGGCGAACTGTACACCAAGCGACTTCGTGCACAAATGTTCCGCGCATACATGAAGCAAGAAGTCGGCTTCTTTGACGAGGAAGAGCACAGCGTCGGTGCATTGACTTCAACGCTTGCCTTGGATGCGAAAAATGTGAACGAATTGCTGACCAAAGTCGCATCCAATTTCTCAGAAATGGTTTTCACGGGTATCGTTGGTAAGTAGTTGTTAGCATTGCTGCCGGCATAAGTAGATATCTAACAAAATGAGTTAGGTTTCGTGATTGCATTTGTTCACAGCTGGATCCTGTCGCTTATTATCCTGTGCATGGTACCGTTCCTCGTCGCAGCTGCAGCTTACGAGTCGGCAGTTGATATGGTAATAGCCAGTGTGTTATATTTTATTATTGATTTGACATTTCACACATTGTCAACCTATAGGGCTTTGAGGACGATACAAAGAAAATGGGTATCCAAACAGGTGAAGTTGCAGGAGAAGCCATCAAGGAGATCCGCACGGTCGCATCGCTTACCAAGCAAGAGTACTTTGAAAACAAATACAGCAAGGCGCTGGAACGACCTCACAAACTTGCTCGTCGCAAGGCGCTGTTGGGCTCGATTGGCTACGCTATCAGCCAAGGTATCATTGCCTACACGAACGCAGTTGCTTTCTACGCCGGTGTGCGGCTGATCATGGACGGCAAAATCGATCTGAATGACATGAACACGGTTCTGTTTGTCATGATGGTGACCGCGCAAGGTATCGGTCGCGCAACCACGTTCGCATCCGGTATCGCCAAAGCCAAACACTCTGCGCTGTCCGCATTCCAGCTATTGGAACGCAAGCCTGCCATTGATCCGGACCTAGAAGGCATCGAACCCTCCAACGTGAATGGCGAACTTACTTTTGAGAACATTGCCTTCACCTATCCTGCCCGGCCCGACGTGCCTATCTTTACTGGAGACTTTGGATTCAAGGGCGAGGCAGGAAAGACGATAGCGCTTGTGGGCACTTCAGGATGCGGCAAGTCGACAACGATTGGTATGCTTCAGCGTTGGTACGACCCCTCGTTCGGCAATGTGCGTCTCGATGAACACAAGACCCAGTCGTTTTCTCTCCACAACTTGCGTAGCCACATGGCAGTTGTCAGCCAAGAACCCGTGCTGTTTGACATGTCTATCGGAGACAACATCCGGTTTGGTTTGGAAGAAGGAGTCCAAGCAACGCAGGAACAATTGGAGCAGGTCGCAAAGTCGGCAAACATTCACCAGTTTATTGAAAGTTTGCCTGATGGTTACGACACGCGCGTTGGAGAAAAGGTAAGAAAAAAGAAGGCAAGCTTAACGGATAAAAATGGCATCGATACTTACCACAGTAACAAAACAGGGTTCTCAATTATCTGGTGGTCAAAAGCAGCGTATCGCCATTGCGCGAGCGATGATCCGGAACCCTCGCGTGCTCTTGCTGGACGAAGCAACGTCTGCACTCGACAGTGAATCCGAAAAGTTAGTGCAAACAGCTATCGACAATGTTTTGCGCGAAGGTGGACGTACGACTATAACCATTGCCCATCGACTTTCCACTATCCAGGGAGCCGATAAGATTTGCGTGATCAGAAAAGGCCGTGTGATTGAACAAGGCACACACTTTGAACTTTTGAAGCTCAATGGAGTGTACAAGGAACTCGTGCAGCAACAGTCCTTAAGCACGGATCAATAATACCATCCATTTTTGTTACAGAAATTACAATTTTTTCTCTGTTTTGTATTCGTCTTTATATGCATGAAATAAATACTTCAGTAATACAATAGTAGACACCAATCTGCATACAGAAAGACGATCAAAAGAAATATACAATGCGTTCAAAAACCTGTAGTAGGTCAGAGTACGACTTATTCGGAGCAGGAGGCCAATGGTACTTTTCAGACAATGTATCTTGCTATTATTATGATGATGATGATTTCGGCATTAATACGTATGCATCCCTGGAGGTGATCTTATCGACTTTGGTGACTATCTGTCGCAGCTTGGAGTTGTCACCGAGTAACGATTGTATTTTCGGCATGTCGTAATCAGCACCTTTCCACTCACGAAGGATTAAAGTGATGGACCGCAAGCTCTCGATACCATCGAGAATTTGCAATCCAGAGTCAGATATTATCATGTCAAGAGTGATGTATGCGAGCTTGGTGCATTTCAGTTTCTTTGTAAAATACTTTGCCATTGAATTCGTAAACAGTACATTCTTGTTCGCTAGCCGGAGCGAGCGCAAATTCGGTAGCAACGATATTGCCGACAATAGTTGCTCAAAGGTCGGATTCCTGATCGGATGGTGTACGCCTTCTTCCCAGAACGTCGGCTCTGTGTCAAAGATCAAATGTTGCAAATTTGTCAACGCCCTGACCAGCGTCGTGAACGCTGGCATGCTTGGCTCCTGGCAACCATGGAGTTCTAAACGCAAAAGGTGCGGCGCCGCGCACGTCAAATGTTCTAAAAGTTGGGTATCTGTAGCATTGTCGCCGAATAAACGTATTGTTTTCAGCTCGGTACTAAGGGATATCAAGTCGAAGAACGCAGAGAGATCTTGCGAACTGGGATGTTTCATGTAGAGGTTGATGGTATTAAGTCGTGGAAATCCACCTGCTGCCTTGATTTCTGACCATTGCTCAAGCGGGATATACGGCAGCATGATTCCTAACGTTTGTAGCTTGCTTCGCAGTCGATTCATAATCGCAAAGGTGTTCTCTGGTGCTCTCGGATACTTGGGCAAAACATGATTAATCATGCATGGATTATCGCCCGTCGATTCAAAGATAAAGGGCGTCATGATATCACGGTCAAGGTCGACTCGTTGCAGGTTTTGGCAACGTACCAAATATTCGAGTATAACTTCGTGTTCGGCGGTCATAGTTCTGGGAGTATTTCGTCTGCGGAATCGATAAAATGTCTCCAAGTGCGGGCTGCGCTCGATAACCTTTAATACGAGTGTGGGGAAAAGCTCGTCATCGTCCTGAATTGCTTCATAGCTCAAGTATTTGAGTCGCAAAGATTCACAGGTCAAGTCTGGCAACGAGAATGTATCGACGAAGCAAGGTGTCCAAAGCGTCTCCTCGTTGAGAGCCCAGTGTAGATGGGTGATATTGGGGCAGATATCCAGTATAGCTCGAACAATATTCTCGTCATTGCATCGTATATTTAAGTGTGTAAGAGTCGGCTGCATTTTGGGTAGCAAGGCTGCTAGGCTCCTTTTGTATCCGCCACCGACAAACGTTGTTGGTTGCATGATCTTCGTACAATCGTATTTTGGTCGTCTAAACAGTTCTACGACTTCTCCTTCAAATGCTCGTGGGTCATCGTGCTTTTTAGGAACATCTAGCGGCGGTAGTCAGCAATCACATAGGTCCAAGGTATATATATATATCAGCGTTTTACCGATTTCCAGCTCCAACTTTTGTATATTGTAAGCCTCGCTTTTTACAAGGCCACTCGGAGACAGCGGTTACATATACGACAATGGAATGGTTACGCGACGCAGCGGCTTGTCTTTAAGTTGCGTTGATAAGAGTTCAGAGTGCGGGAGTACACGAAAATCATTGTCACTCCACAGTTTAGGCCAGCTATGAATTTGTGTCTCCATCCCTTGCAAGTCTGTGCACAATGAATTCGGTCTGGAAGTGAAAGATCGGCGAGTATGGAATCGAACACGTCTGGTGATAGCCGCTTTATGGATTTCGTATTGATTTGATCGATTTTGGACAACGGCAATGATTTTCTTGATTCGATCTCTTTAAAATATAGATCATCAGGACGTATATGCTGCTTTGCTGTGTAGTAAATCAGGAACGCTTCCCCGTATCGAGCCTGGTTTTCCAGAATACGTGCCGATTCTAAATATCCGGCCGAAGCAGTTGGGTAGTCCTTCACAATCATTTGCGACAGTTTGAGCGTTTCTTCCGCGGACATTGACTTTAGCGAACATGTAATCTGTTTCTGCAATGCGAATAATTGCAAGTTATCGAGGAGTCGACGAATGCTGTCGTAACTTGCAAATGCTTCCTTCCATTCGTTCGCCGCCATGTTTCTTTGTCCCTCGCGTAGCAGGTAACAGAATTGTCCGCAGATCTTTCCTAGCAGATCTGGGTCATCGTCGAGATGATCCAAGGGCGGAACTTGGAGTGTCATTACGATGGCTGTCTTCGATCGAGCCGGCTCGAGAACAAAAAAATTATCATTTGAGTTTTGGATATCATGGAAAATAAACGGGATATGTACCTTTGATTGATGCGCCAAGCAGTAATATTTCCCTCACGGCTAACCGCCGGAGAATTTCTTCTTTCGATAATCGTAACTGCTTGACCAGCAAACTGGAGCTAAGTATTGACGTGCCATAGAACAGCAACCAAATTGTAGTGTTAAAAATACATAAGCACATCAAACCTCTGAGAACAAAGACACACTTGATACTGACAAGTAAAAGTACTTTTACACGTAGCTAACGTCTAATTTACGGCAGGTTCAGGAACCAAGCAAGCATGGGAACTGAGCTGGTAGCGTCTGGGATCGTACCAGGTAATATATGTTCATTGTTGGGGTTCTGTTTGGATGGAAATAGCAGTTTATGGTTTTATTTTATTTGGCTCACTTGGCAACGACATAGAAGCCCCAGAGATAGACTTTTTACTGAAACGGCGCCTGATAGTTAAAGGAAGGAAAAATGGTCGTTGTATTAGATCAACAGATGAATGTCACAACTATGGAATGTCCCCCGCTTTTAGCTTAAATCCGAATCCCGGAGAAGAACGAGCTTTATCACGCGCAGTAAAGAGATATGCAGAATATACTTTTATGGAAGAGAGACAGAGAGCGTCCTTAAGGCCGCCGCGGAAGTCCCAGACTGTTATTGTTGGCGCATCAAGTGCCGCACAGCCATCCCTCTGTACGACTCCAAATCTGGCACCTCCAAACCAACGACTTTGGCCGCGTCGTCCCAGAGACGCACTTGGACCTTGAGTTTGAAGAGTGGATCCTTCTCAAAGGCTGCAATCTGTTCCTCATTAAATGGGCCGCCCTGATTAAAGAAGTTTGAATAAGAACAGGGACAGATCTATCGTAGTTAAATGTTTTCATGTACCTGATATTTCAGCGATAGCTTGCTTGCTGCTGAGAGCCCTTCGTAGTAGGCCCTGTCCTTGCCAGTCAAGTAACGTTTCACGGGGACATGTGCTTCCACCAACTGGGCGATCTTTTCCGAGAAGCCTAGCTTTCTCAGATACTCTGCACCGATCCGTTCGTGGCCAGTGACGCCAACGCTGACGGATGAAGATGTATTGTTTTTTTCAACAGCACCCGGATCGAGTTCTGCCAAAGCTGAAGCGTCGCATAACATTTGCATTTGGTCGGACGACGTAGCAAACTGCCCAATGTCGTGCAGCAAGGCTGCCAAAATGGTTTCCTCATCGGCTTCTATGGAACTTGTTTTAATATCTCCTTCTTTCTTCCAGCGGCACAGTTGTATGTTATTCTTACTTGATTTTAGTGCCTGCGCGGCTGCTTGCAAACTGTGGTCCAATTGGGAAATCCTTTCACCAATGTAATCTTGTTTGCTGCCGTCAATCAAGACTTGAAACATAGTATCAACAATACGCTGACAAGATTCCTCGGACAACGTCATCGGATATTAAAAGAAGGAAAAAAAGGTTGAGAATCAGGATATAATCTGTAAGGTTGGATATATATTTGTACCATTGTCCATTCTCACAAAATCGATGTGGATTATGTCCGCGGAAACTGCGCCAACGTGACAAAATTTCTGCTACTTGTTGGAAGCCCGCGTCCAAAACCTTATTCTGATCCATGTGGGGACCATGGGAGGTGTGAAGGATGGGACCCTGCAACGATGAGAAAAAAGAAAGTTTAACAGGGTCCTCTTCCGCGGATGGGGGAGACGAGGAAGTGATATATATATATATATATGGACGAAAAAAAAATAACTTAACACCGAAAACCCGGATCTATTATTACAACTACCATGGCAACACAGCAGCAAAATATGGAACCTTACAACCTGACTCCAGAGCAGCTCAAGGCTTACGAGGACGATGGTTTCCTGCTTATTGAAGACTTCTTTTCTTCTGAGGAACACGCCGAACTGGTCGAGTTCTGCAAGACATTTCGAAAATGGGGCCACGAGAAGGGCAAGTGGATGCAATATTACGAGACCAACACCAAGACTGGCGAAACCCAACTGTGCCGCACCGAAAACTTTACGCCGTACCATCAAGGCATGGCCAGCTATGTCAAGAGCCCACGCCTCCTTCAAGTGCTCAAGAAACTGCACGGTGAAGAATACGTCTTGTTTAAGGAAAAGGTCAACTACAAATTGCCTGGTGGCGGTGGTAAGTGTAGTAGTCTATCAGGGTGTATATGTGCATACATGCCAACTCTTGCATACATAGCATTCCCTGCACATCAAGATGCACCTGCATTTGTCCAATTTGGTCAGTCCTCCCACATGACCGTTATGTTCACCATCGATGCAACCACCGATGAAAACGGCTGCCTCGAAGTCGTTCCTGGATCCCACAAGAATCCGTTCGAACGACGTATCTTGCCGCAAGAAAAGCACGATGGCTCTATTGCAAGTTCCTGGTGTGATCAGCAGCAATGGGTGCCTGTGCATTGCAAACCTGTAAGTTGTTGAATGTGCAAATTACTTTTATGCTGTGTACTGAGTATTTCCATAACAGGGCTCTGTGTTGATTTTTGGAGCATACCTTGCTCACAGATCAGGCAACAATAACACTGATGACTCTCGCGTTGCAGTTTATCTGACCTACAATGCTGTTCGCGAAGGAGATATGCGCGACCACTATTACAATGAAAAACGCAAGTTATTCCCTCCATCGTATGAGCGTGAAGAAGGCAAGGATTACAGCGAAGGTGCTGTCATTTACAACCTCGCTACGCCCATCCGTTCATAATAATAATAATAATAAAAATTGATCCCTCTCCGTATGATTTATTTTTTGCTTTTCCAACAACCATTGTTACTGCGATTTTCTTCGTTTTCCTTTTGCTTCACGCCGTTTTGTCTTTTTGATGCTTTGCAAAATCGCCCAGATAATCCATGCGGAGCATGCCAACACCGTAACAAATGTGCCAATTTGCACAAGCGTGGCATCCTCTTGTCGTCCTACAGGTACAGCCAACTCCAAATCATATTCTTGGGTGGTAACATTAAATGGCGTAAAAGATGCGACGGCTGCGTACCGAGGAAGCAACGGATGCTGGATAGCCGGCAGTCCAAACCCGCATGTCACGCCGGCTTTGGGTGGAGATATACGTATGCTGCGATGCGTTGCATTGTACGATGGATGCTGGTATCGTAAATGGATAGGCAGGTCAAGTTTGAACGTCCTACGGTCGTCTCTGTTTTTTCGTCGAACAATGACAAGACTGCCCCGAGGTTCTCGTACATGCTCCAAAGGCGCTTCGAGATCGGTTTCGCCAAACACGCGTGCGTTTCGGAAATCGGCGAGATCGTGGAGTTGGTTAGGATCGACAAACACACTTGCTGGCAATTCGTACACGATGTCAAGCCAGCATTCATTAGAAGGAAGAGAAGAAAAAGGAGGAGGAGCAATGACTGTTGTGATTATGTGTGGATGGAGACTATTTGCATTTTCGAGCGTGGACTCTATGGTTTCTTCCATGTGAGAGAGGAGTTCCTTTTTGGTGTCACGGAAAAGACATTGACAAGAGAGATGACGTTTATGCAACAAAAATGGTGATGAGTTTATTGCATCGATTGTTTAGATGCAACGAGGTAGATGTCAGAAAAAAACGAACAGATACAGAGAGGGGGAGTTACACACGGATTGATATTGCTTTATCATCGTCTTCTAGTCCTTCTTGCACTTGCATTTTTGGTCCTCAGTGAGACCGGCGAGAGCTTGTTCAATGTGTAGGCCGCAACCTGCCGATTGCAAGTAGTTGGTTGGTATACACTCAAAGTATATATGTATATATTCGATCGCTTTACACTCACCCTTCCAGGTGTATTTGCCGCACTTGTCACAGGTAACTCGCATGCACATTCTTAGAAAAGATATTGAAGAAAAGAATCAAGGAGATCGATGGCAGCCAGCTTTTTTTATTTTTCTGCGGAGACAAAATGATTACGGACGCTGACGCGGCCAGTTGCGATGCTGACGAGTGCTGTGAGACCCTTCACCTGCTCCAGACATGAAAAACAAATATGCATCGTCGCTCAGTGATGACGAGTGCTTTAATCATGCAATTATAGGAGGCACGTGCTGTGAAACAAGCAGAGTGG
Organism: Rhizomucor pusillus; assembly: GCF_041956525.1. NCBI lineage: Eukaryota > Fungi > Mucoromycota > Mucoromycetes > Mucorales > Lichtheimiaceae > Rhizomucor > Rhizomucor pusillus. The sequence continues at coordinate 519,207 of NW_027192154.1, forward strand.
AAAATTAGGCAAGTACAGGTCCTTCATGTCTCAACTCGGCGAATATACGAAACGGACATCTAGTCGATCAATCCCTTGTGTTCCTATTGTTATTTTATTTTTTTTCCTTACCTTTTGTCACATTACTACCACTGCAAGCCAGGATCAACAATGTGGATAAACTCATTCTTGTACTTCTGGGGCAGTTCACTACTGCTGCTGCTTGCACTGCCGCCGACGACGACACTTGCACAAACATCATCGTCATCATCGAGCGACCCGGTGGTATGCGACTGCGGCTTTCGAGATGAGAACAACCACGTGTGGTCCGAGATCTGGTACGCCGACTACTCCAACTACAAATCCAATTTACACAAGGACGCACATTACGTTGTCATGGATTACACCGTCAATGCAAAGCACAAGGATACTTTAAACCGAGTATTTGATCCCAACAATGTTCAAATTGACGAGCAAGGACAAGTGCAGCTTGCTGTACGCAAAGTAAACGACAATGAATACACCTCATCGTCTTTTGGCACTCGCCGCCAGGATATATTGTATGGCACTTTCCGGGCATCGATAAAGACATCGCCTGTACCGGGCACCGTTGCTGCATTCTACTTTTACCGCAACGATACCTGTGAAATCGATATCGAGTCGCTGAGTAGAATGCAGAATCCATGGAAGACGTTCTTTTCAGTTCAGCCGCAAGTATACAATCCTGATGGATCGGCATCCACGTTGACAAACGATAAGCATGAGTTACCCTTTGATCCTACATCCGTGAGTTTTTTCAATTCTCTCTCTCTCTCTCTTGACTCATCTCCCAAACCGCTAAAACCACTTTTTCATCAGGAATATCACGAGTACAGGTTCGATTGGATTCCTGATCGCATCGATTACTACATAGATGGTCAGCATGCCAATAGCTTCAACACGACCGTGCCCCAATCGCCCGGTCGTGTGATGCTGAATCACTGGACAGACGGCAATCCCAAATACAGCGGTGCCGCGCCAGATCAGGATGCCTTCTTGTCCGTAGCCAACTTGACAGTGTTTTTCAATTCTTCAGATGCGCATGAACCTCTTTCCTGCCAAAAAATGCAAGAGCCATGCAACGTTGCAGGCAAGTTGATTCAGAAGGCTTCATTCATTTATTTGAGACTAACCTGTCTGTGATCCTTTTTCCTTTTTTGAATATGAAAAATCTTAGATATAATGGCAAAGAGATTAGTACCAGCAGGAGCGTCGTCGTCGTCTTCTTCTTCTTCTTCTCAACCGCAGTCTGCCGCTGCACATCCTCACATCCAGACTAGCTTGTGCATTGTACTTGTTACTGCATTGCTGTATATACTCACTATCCATTGATCCTGTATATTCTAGACTATTATAAGAATACAAATCCTTTCTAAACATAAAACTATTTATACAGCGGATTTATCGTTGCAAGTTACTAGCCAATGATTTTGATGTGAATCATTGTTACTATGCTGCTTGTCGTCATCGGCGATGTCCCCCGATGGGTCCCGTTGATATTACAGTTTCTCGCTTCGCCGATAAACGAGGAACAAACTTTTCCCGAGATTCCGGATTCCTTGGCAAAATCACGGATTATATTACGTTAATTCAATCTAGCGTGAATCGTCACTAGGTCGCGTAGAGCACAGGATTAGCGCCCATGAACTAAGCACATCTCTAAACTTGGTCTATTATAGCATATGTGATGTGATGCGCTGCTGTTCTCCACATCGCTCTGCTGCTGTCGGGCACAGACAAAAAGAGAAAGGTTACACAAAACACACGGTCGCTCGCTGTTGTTGTCTGATCTTAAACTCACTGGTCGAACTAGTTACAAAAAAGTCATCTCTCTTTTCCCTACCTTTTTAATTCCTTAATAATAATATCTTGATCTATCACGCTGCGTATTTCCAATGATGGCAGAGAACGATAAATGCAGGAAAAGCGCGGTTTCGTCAAGCAACAGCAGCAGCAGCAGTGAGGAACAGACCCTACTTACTTCAAGAAAGGGCACCTGGATCAAATTCCTGATTGGCGATGTGCATGCAGACGACGACCCGCAGCAGCTATCGATGGCGCGAAAGCAATTGATTATATTCGTTGTTGCGCTGAGCGGTATTAGCGGGCCGCTCGGGAGTATGATCTACATGCCTGGCTTGCTGAGCGTCGCCGACGATCTCCACACCAGCATGTCGGCTGTCAACGGTAGCGTCTCCGCATACGTTGTATTTATGGGTCTAGCGGTAAGCATATCATCAATTGCGGGGAGGAATTCTATATTCTAATCATGCAAATTAGCCCCTGGTGTGGGCCAGTCTGAGCGATCAATTCGGAAGAAAGAGAATGTACCTTTTGAGCACGATACTCGGCATAGTCGCATCCATTATCTGTGCCGTCTCAACGAACATTGCCATGCTGATCGTATTTCGAGCCGTCCAAGCTGCAGGACTTTGTGCCAGTCAGTCGTTAGGTAAAATCAGAGAAGAAAAGAATCGACTAGAAAAAAAAGAAAAAAAGAAAATAAAGATTATCTAATTACGAAATCATACTAGGCGCTGGAGTCATCGCAGACACGATACCGACTCATCAGCGGGGAAGAGCATATGGATTCTTTTACATTGGTCCACTGATCGGTCCAGTGATAGGAAAGTAGTAATAGTCTGCCTGCTTGCATTGTTTATTGTAAACTGACCGTGCTTATTATTTTGATGGCATTTCAGGTCCCACGGTCGGAGGTTTGTTGCAAACCACCAGAACAATTGCAAAGAGGAGATATGTGACTCACGTCGAGTGTACATAGGTGTCCTTTGCCAGTTTCTAGGATGGCAATCAACGTTCTACTTTCAAGCGATTCTGGGTACGTGAGAATTTGAAAGAGATAAACAAAGTCGCAAGGCAATGCGGGCAAAAAAACAGCGGCATTAACTTTATGCTTGCAGGCGCTGTACTGCTTGCGATGATTGCGCTGTTGCTACCAGAGACGCTGCGAAAGAAGAAAAATGCGAAATTTCAAGAGCAGCAGGAAAAGCGATCTTCATCTAGTGGTGATAGAAATATATTCAAACCATTTCTGCCGTTGTTTTCGATGCTCCAGGATCCAACCATGATCGCAATCACCTCGTACAGCACAGTCATCTTTGGATGCCTTTATCTCCTGGCAAGTGCCACAGAGAAAAAAATCCAAGAGAGAAACAGACATTTTAATTTCTTTTTATACATAGAATCCAACGATTACAGATACATTCCAGATGGAATATGGATACAATCAATGGCAGGTCGGGTTGACGTACCTTGCATTCGGCGTAGGCTTGATGATCGGCTCTGTGCTTGCTGGGCGCAATGCAGATTGGGTCCTTCGTCGGTTGCAAAAGCGGGGGGCAGTGGTTCCAGAAATGCGTCTAAGGGCTGCCTTTCCGTCCTTCTTTTTAATTCCTGCTGGATACCTGATCTATGGCTGGACGGTGCAGTACCACGTTGGTGCCTATGCTCCTATCATTGGTTTGTTTGTTTGCAAGTATTATTATGACATATTTTACATCCTGTTTGAGACTAACAGTAGTTCTAGATGCTCTTGGCCAAATGTCGGCATTTACACCGTCCAATGTGTATCTTGTAGACTCGCAGCCAGGTCGCTCCGCCAGCGCGGTTGCTATCAACAATTGTTTCCGTTCGATTGCAGGTGCGATCACCGCCATCTTTTCGACACAAGCGCTGCACGGTGGTGGCCCTGGTATCTTGTACACCATCCTGGCAGCTATCAACGTTGCCAACATTGGCTTTGTTGTTATGTGCATGATCTATGGACAGCAATGGCGTCAAGCTGTTGCTAAGAAACGCGGAATTGCTACACCAGATGCTGATACTTCCATGGAGAAGAAGGCAACAGCAGCAACTACCGACAAAGATGATGATCCCGAGCTAGGAGATAAAGATAGCAGTCTGCATCAGCAACAGCAACAGCAACAAGAAATTGAACATACTTTGGCACGCACTGCTTCTAGACACAGCGCGCTTTAATTTGCTTCCTTAAACCCCCCTTAATTAAGTACACCCTATCAATAATCTGCGTACCCTCCCTTATTTAACATTTCTTCCTCGAACGTTTATCCTCTTATTACTCGCACCCTTTATCCTCTTTGCATGTACATCTTTTGTATACGTTAAATATATCGACTATTTAAAAGTAGTTTATATTTGATGATGATCTTGTACAAGTGAAATTAACAGAATTTAACTTCATATTTATCTACACCGCATTCAAAAGTACTCGTCTGGTCATCGTAAGCAAAAGAGTAAGCATCCGGGCACGCCTTTTTGAGATTCTCAGAGTGAGAGTCTGGTTTACACTTGTTTGGGTCATCGTGAGCGCCGCGGCAGCAGCTTTCATCGGTATTATCCTTGCTGCAAGTGGTCTGGCAGCCGACGACGTTTCCGGAGCTGTCCTTGATGGCATAATCCGAAGGGCACTGGGGGACCTTGCAGGAGGGCGAGCCGCAGCTGTACTTGCCGTTCGAAGAACTACCCTTCTCGGGGTTGATAGACATGGGCAAATTGTATCCGTCGACCAAGCTGATATCGTAGAAATCCTTGCCGGCCATGCCCTTAAAGAAGAACTCTGCGAGCGAGGCTGGGTTGTTTGCACCGGGGACACCGCATCCCTTGTTACCGTTGCCAGAGCAATCGTGGCGACCCCATACGCGTCCGCCCCACTTATCGCTCTTGGAGATCGTTTGGCTCGAACCCGGTGTCAAGTCGAAACTTTGCTCAGGCGAAGACGCTGACTTGCCGTTCGTCAGCACACCGACCGTCACTGTGTCCTTGCAGTTGTTGCTAATGTGGATCTGCTTTTGGCCGCCGCCGCCACCTCCACCGCTATCATCCGCAGCAAAGCCAAACGCGTACACATCCGTGCTTCCACAGAATGCAGCAAGCATGAACAAGTAAGCAACAATCACCAGCATGATAATCAATTAACAAAAAGAGACCGTTCGTCAATTCAAAGCCAGTGACATGGATCCCTTTATATATCTCTCGCACTAGACCCCTAGCAAAGCATGGATTACATGGCCAGCGCGCGCGCGCATATACGCGACGATAGAAAAACGATAATGATTTTTTTTTTTTTTTTGCTTCAGGGGTGGAGGGGTTACATTGATGCTGCTGCTCAAGGTGGCCCATGCACACAGCAACAACGTTAACAATGGTGATAACCCCGCGCTGCAGATCCTTAGGGGGTACCCACCCCCTTCACAAAGACTGCTGCAAGGCACATTCGAAATCATTTGACAGCTTGCATTTAAAGCACGGCCACATGCTACACATTCAGCAGAAAACTGTTTCCTTGTCCTTGTACGATCAGTGATATGATGAATTATTACTGCGTTTTGTATGCAACGATAAGTAGCAAGGGTTTATAGGAGAAAACCGTTTATTATACATTTGCAGCAGCGGGTGTAAAAGCAGAAGGGTCCCAGTCTTTGAGAGACGACTGCTGATTCGCAAACAAGGCCAGGATACGGTCGCTATCATCTGTCCAATGTGCACGGCACAGTTGGTACTTGACAGGCACCCACGTGTCATCTACACGGTGCACGATGCGGTACCGCACTACACTGTGCCCAAAAAACGGCTCCTGGCAAAATGAACATGGATGTGGGTTAGATAAAAGTTGAATCAAGTGTTCCGGCAGCGATGATGGTATCCAGGAAGTTGGTGACGACCCTTGTTGTTGTTGGTGCCTTTTGTTGCTTACACAGATAATGCGGTTCTTACTGCTGCTGGGCGGCCGCCGGCGGCGGCAGCGATGATGATGATGCTTTGAGAGTAAAATTGAATGAAAATACTGACGAGCACACTGCTCTGTTAAACTGGGCGGATCGTGAGCGAGCGTATGTTCCGAGAGGGGTATTTTCATCATCTTGTCGCATCGATCCATCTTGATCGTTGCTAGCGAAAGCCGCAGCAGCTCCACAGGCAATGCATCGATGAGCGTGTCGGATACATTGAGCCACGACAACCGCGACAGTTTTGATAAACTGATAGGCAATTCGTCGAGCGGATTGCATGACAAGTCGAGATAAGTCAGTTTCGTCAATCGCTCCAGCGTCGGCGGCAGGTACGTGATCCGGTTATGCGACAAGTCGAGATGCTGCAAGTGTTTTAAATGATGAATAGTTGGCGGCAACGTGTTCAGTCGGTTGTGCGACAGCTCGAGGACTGTGAGTCGAGTGAGTGAAGATATTTGGTTCGGCAGCGAAAACAAACCGACATCCCGCCTGTGTCCGTTTGTGAGTTAATGCATCGCTGTCCTTTAACCTAATAAATACACTCGCTCCCACTCTCTTCGCTTACAGGTCCAGCCGCGAGATGGATTTCAGCACCGACACTGCTTTGTTGAATGCTGCAGCGTGCAAGCTTGCTATCGAGGATTTGTCCGACGAAGACGGCGACGAGACGAGCTTTGCGAACGAATGCTGCGGAGATGAGGAGGTACTGCTGCTGCTTCTTCTGTCGTTGTAATAAGTTTTGTCGACATAGACCAGGTCGCGCGAGAGCGCCGTCGGCGAGAAGAGATAGTGGAGGGGATGCTCTGCCCGGTGCGTATGCAACGCACCGAGAAGACTGAGAGCAGACATGGATGTATGTCTCGAGATAGAAAAAAGTTGTTGCAACGAGAAAGGGTAACAGGGAGAGAGGGGTACGAGGAGAGGAGAAGGAGGGAAAAGAGAAAATATCGAGTAGTATTGCTTGGCGCAATTGTATGTTGTTGTTGTGTGTGTCGCGTGTACGTAATGATTGTTGCTGTTGTGTGTTATCGAGAAAGTGTGTGAGCTCTCTCAATCAATCAATCAAATAGAAAGAAAAAATAAAAATAAAGATAAAAATAAAAAAAGAAAAGGATGTGTCAGCCGAAGAAAAAACCCGTTGAGCTCGGAATATTGGGTCAACAGCAACAACAAGCAAGCAACGTTCAATTCAAGAGCGAACTATCAAACAACCTTGCATCATCTCCACTTTTGGTAATGACTCGAACGTTGTTTCGTCGGGCAAATTGGATTGCACTCTGAACCAGCGCTAGCTCGATTCGCGAGTCGACACCTGTCAGTCCCCGTATCCTCCCTTCTTCACCGTCTTCTTCTTGAAGCTGCAGTGCTACCGAGCCGACGATAACTTGTCCGTCCTTTTCCATCACCCAAGCATGGCTACTCGTTTCCAGCGTCTCGACGATACGTTGACACAGTGCCTGCGTCCGGTTCTGGCCATGCCATTTCAACCACCAGAACCACGACAGTCCTACTCCAGCACTCCACAGTAGCAGCTCGACAAGAAACGTGGCTGCTGTTGCATTATTCGTCGAGTGACTACTCCAGTGAAGTCCAACCAGGCCAACAACGCCGGCCTGCCATGTCCACCGTGCTCCAGAACTCTTCCAGACTGACATTAGTGTACGTTTCGTCTCCCCTCTTCTCGACTGCGCTAGTGCGACTGCGCAAACGGCACTGCGATCCTCCGTCCTGTACTCGCGAATCTTCATGGTTGGGCGAAAGGGCCGTCGTTGGTGCGCAATTTCTCCGACTTTTATGTGTGTGGGGGTCACAATCACTCTCTCGCCCGGTCTGTGCAACGGAGTGTTGAAAAGGGAGGTCGGGCACAATTTATTTTTTTGTCCACCTGCCATTATCTATCAATTTGAATGCTGCAACGATCGATCCTTGTCACTCGACGATCGCTGGTCCGATTTACGGCCAACCGCCTGTGTTTACACCGCCCTGCACGCTCAGCTTCTACTACTGCTACAACAACAACGTCCTCCGCCCCACAGTACGATTACGACGTCGTTGTCATTGGTGGTGGACATGCTGGCACAGAGGCTTGCACGGCCGCTGCCAGGGTCGGCGCACGGACATTATTGATCACACAGGATACCAGCAAAATAGGTATAGCATATTGCTTGGGCGAGAGAAAATGGAAGGAGGATACTTATGGAATTTACCAAAAGGCGAAATGTCATGCAATCCATCATTTGGAGGAGTCGGCAAAGGAGTGCTCGTTCGAGAAATCGACGCATTAGACGGGGTCTGTGGACGAATCTCTGGCAAGTGTGGAAAAACAAACACTCTGAAACGATCCAATGAGTAATAACAACAAAATATCAAATAATCATCAAACAACAACAGATCTTGCAGGCATTCAGTTCAAGATACTAAACCGGTCCAAAGGTCCAGCCGTGTACGGTCCACGTGCACAAATTGATCGCAAAATATACAAGCGCCACATGCAGGAGTATCTACACAGCTATCCAAACTTGACGATCCGGGCTGGCAGTGTGGCCGATCTTATCATCACCAATGGCAACAACGAGCAGGAGTATCGTGAAATTGCAGCAAAGGGAGCACAGTCAGCTGTGGAAGGAATTCGCCTAGGTAAGTGTGTGTCACTTTTGGCAACAACTCTGTGTTTGTTGTTACGAGTGATCAATGACGTAAAAACTAACATCTGTTACCAGAGAATGGAAAAGTCATCCGAGCGCCAAACATTATTATTACGACCGGGACTTTCCTGGGCGGGGAAATCCATCTTGGTAATGAGAAATAGAAAGAGAAAAAGGAGAAAAGAAATATTCACTGTGAAGGGTTGATGTAGGGCTCAAAGTCTGGCCAGCCGGACGCATAGGCGAAAATCCATCCATTGGCTTATCAAGATCGCTCCGAGATGCTGGATTTAAGCTTGCAAGATTAAAGACAGGCAAGTTGCAATGCGATTTAGACATTTTGTATATATACCCCGGTGTATATTAAAATTGGAGTAAACCAGGTACACCGCCGCGACTGGATGGTCGAACGATCAATTACGAGGGGATGGAGATCCAGTACGGAGACCAGCCTCCTGTGCCATTTTCCTATCTTCACAAGACTGTTCCTTACGCCGTACGTGAAAAAAGCGTAATCATGATAAATATAGAAATTATCGTGCTCACATCAATGGAGGTATAGGATCAGCAAGTGCTTTGCCATCAGACGAGAACGAATCCACAGGTGCATCGATATATTGAAGACAACTTTGACAAGAGCATTCACATCCGGGAAACCGTCAATGGGCCGCGGTACTGTCCATCCCTGGAGAGCAAAATTAAACGTTTCCGAACAAAGTCGAGCCACACCATCTGGTTGGAACCGGAAGGCTTTGATACCCACCTTGTCTATCCCAACGGAATATCCAATACCATGCCCGAGGACGTCCAGCTGAACTTTTTGCGGATGATCAAGGGACTTGAGAATGTCGATATGGTTATGCCAGGTAAAAGGAAGAATCATCAGATATATATCTTTAAAAAGAGGCCATACACTGATTTGTATGTACATCAAAGCTTACGGTGTTGAATACGACCACGTGGATCCGCGTGAGCTGCGATCAACACTGGAAACGAAGCGCATTGCAGGACTATTTTTGGCAGGGCAGATCAACGGTACGACCGGATACGAAGAAGCTGCGGCGCAGGGCATTGTTGCTGGTATCAACGCTGGATGCCAAGCCGTGGGCAAACCGCCGTTCATTCTTGACCGGTCAGACGCTTACATTGGTGTGCTTATCGACGACTTGATTACCAAGGGCGTGGAGGAACCTTACCGTGTATTCACATCGCGGTCAGAATATCGCTTACTTCTGCGCTCTGACAATGCCGATTTACGTTTGACGCAAAAAGGTTACGAAGCTGGTGTCGTCTCGGCCGAGAGATATGTGCACTTCTCAAGGAACGCGAGCGAGCTTGAGTCGGCGATAAAGGCGCTCGAGGATTTGAGACTGTCACCCAAACGCTGGGCCAAGGAAGGAGTGCACACTGGGAGCAAATTGAATGACAATGGCGTGTTAAAGAGGTAAGCATTTATACATGCAAAAGAGAAAATATGTGATATCCCTAATCAACGTTCATCACATAGCGGCATGGATATACTGAATATGCCGGGAACGACCTTGGACTTGATGTATGATCTGCTGCCTAGCTTGCGACACTTGAGTGATACGCAGAAAGAGCGCATAGTCATTGAAGGGCGCTACAAACCGTTTCTGAAACGGCAGGCAGCTGAGGTAGCAGCTCTGAAGCGGGACGAAGATCTCAAGTTGGATATCAACCTCGATTACAACATGTATGTTGGGGGTGGCGAGATATTATTCTATTTGACTATTTGGCTAAACATGAGATGATTTATGTAGGATGAACCAGCTCTCGCACGAGATCCGACAGAAACTAGCGACTGTGCGACCTGAGACTTTGGTGAGTTGAAGAAGAAAAAGTATAACGATGTAATGGGGTGCGGCTAGTGACACTTTAGTTTCCACAGGGAGCTGCCAAGCGCATCGAAGGTATGACACCTGCGGCTATGGTGGTACTCATGAGACATGCACGCCGAGCCAGCAAAGCCAGTGGCAGTAGGACGTTGACAGAGGATAAGCTCTCAGTAGAATCCGCAGCAGCGTAAAGCATGGTGTCATCATATTAAAAGTACATACAGTAAAAAAGCAATGCATGTAAAATAAAAACAGGGAAGACCTGGCATATGTATAATATCAAGAACGATGAACGGGTCTCTCGCACTTTTCATCCTTTGGCTAGAATACAACATACTGCCAAGGAGGAGGAGCCACATTAAGCGATGGGCTCGGAGAGAGCAACTTTTGCATCCCGAAGCGAGCTTGGGCACCACGTCATTGAACTTGTCGTCGCGCTTCAAAAGCCAAGTTCGAGTTTCTCCCTTTCTTTTCTTTACCTCCTAATCTTTCATCCCAGATTGTAAACAATGGTAAGCGGCGAGACCCAGATGATGACGACGAGTTGATGGGAAGGTTATAGCTCATCATTGCCCTCTTCTAGTCCTCTGGAGTTAGCGTCAACGACCAGTGCCTCGAGCTTTTCCAAGAATTTAAGCTTCGCAAAAAGTACAAGTACATTGTCTTCAAGGTCTCAGGTATGGAAGGAAGGAATGGGAGAAGGGAAGAGGGGGCAGGCGGGAGTGATCGCGGCAGTCAGGTCTCTCACGTGTACGGCGGCTCGTACGTTGTTGTTGATGAGGGCTAACGACCCTGTTCTAGATGACTTGAAGGAAGTCGTTGTCGAAAAGGCCGCAGAGCAAGGTACCTACGACGAGTTCCTCCAATGCTTGCCTGCCGACGAGCCTCGCTATGCTGTCTTTGATTTCGAATACGAGAAGCCCGGTGAGGGTATGAGAAACAAGATCACCTTCTTTGCCTGGTAAACTTTACAAATCTACGTACACTTTTTTGCAGACTAACAACTATCTCTGTGTGTATATAGGACCCCTGATACCGCCAAGATCCGTCAAAAGATGGTGTACGCTTCAAGCAAGGATGCGCTCCGCCGAAAGTTGGTCGGCCTGGCAATTGAGATCCAGGGCACTGACTACTCAGAGGTAAAAAGAAACCGATCAATGGATGATATGGTGATCTCTAAACCTACTTCTTTTAGGTTGATCACGACACTGTCCTTGAAAAGGCCCTGCGCTCCAACTAAGTTTGTTATCTTTCAAATTGAAAGAAAAAAGAACTCTCTCGTATAATAAACCTATCGCACTCGACGGATTCCTTTTTTCTAGATCACATTTTCGTCTTTGTCTTTTCCATAAAATGTTAGAAATAATGACAGAGCTCCAAAATGTATCAATGTACAAAAAGCAACAAAAATGACAAGGGGATAAGGGCACGCTCGAGGAGTTTGCGTATACGTAAAATATAATATATATATGTGTGTGTGTGAGAGAGAGAGAGAGCGAGAGAAAACGTTGTAAAACAAGTGTGTTTGTCGGCGTGTGTGCGTGTATAAGAGTGTGTGTCTGTGCGTGTGTGTAATATATATATATATATATGTGTGTGTGTGTATGGTTGCGCTTTTTTCGTAGAGGATGGAAAGGGATTTAGGATATTTACGAGGATTCTGTGGTGGCAGTGGTGGCAGTAGTAGTAGTAGTATGTACATTGTGGTATTGTTGCTGTTGTTGCTGTGCGACTGCAGATCGCATGCTGGCCAGATCGTGATCGGCTTCCTGTTCTGTCAATGGAACAATGACAGAATGTAATCACGGCGGTTAAGGATAATGATGTTAATATCTTTATACGATGATGGTTAGTAATAAGAGTTCAGCAGCAGAAAAAAGGATATCTAGCTTTGAGGGTCTGAGACCGGGAGTCCAATCTGATACGTGCTGGTCGTCCAATGAACCTGGAATCTGGGTTCAGCAACAAGTAATATATATATAAAAAGGCAGATGTACACATGCGTGTGCGTGCGTGCGTTACGGGAATACAGGTTACACTTGGTATCACCCGCAGATTTTCAAACATACACGCACTTACACAAAGGCGATACTCACTGGACACGTTGAGAGCATAGTACTCTTGCTCCAATTTGCTTATTCTCTGTTGCACGAGTTGCATCATGTTCCGTCTTGATCCCTGCCGTTGCAGCTAGACGAGATTCTAGTGAGTTGCGAGGGAGAAAAGGCAGTTGATTCTCGATTATACCATGTATTGATCGTCGGCGGCCTTTTGGGTAGCGACAAAGGTTGCGCGGTAATTTGCCTCTTCAAATTGATACCTTGCCTGCGTTATCCGTATTCTGTTGGCACGCTTATTTTCAATCTCCTTTAGCAGATGCAGAAATTCAGGATGAGTGCCATTCTCGACCGCTTGCTCCAGCTCGTCCAGTTCAGCCATTCTATAGGAGGACGAGGAGGAGGGGGATTAATTTTTTTCTTCATGTCTGAACAAGAAAATCTGACTGACACGTTACTTACTTTTGCTTGATCTCCAATTCACGCTGGGCACGCCTCGCCTCACGCGCTTCCTTACTCATCCGCTGGCTGCTCGTCCTTGTTTCTCTGTCGGTGTCTGGAGTCGATCTGGCATGACGTTTACTAGGTCCGGACGATGCTGCTCTTCTAGGCCGCTTCCTGGTCGTCATTGCTGCCGTCGTTGTTGTTGTTGTTGTTGTTGTTGTTGTTGATGTATTACTATTATTGTCTCCTTCTTCTTCATCCGTTGCTGGTGCTGCCGCCGCCGCCGTCGCCAGCGCTGCAGCTACTGTCGCTTCACTTGCTGGTGTTGTTTCTTCCGCTGCTGTTGCTTGCGGCGACTGGGAACGTGTTGAACGCGCGGTGGGATCCGGAGAAGATACTTGTTCGCCGCCGCCGTTCACTGCTGCTACAGACCGGCTTGTGCGTCGGGTTTGAATAACACTACGCTCAGCAGCAGAGGAGGACGGTTCCTCGCTCTTTGTCTCTCGTACTTCAGTCGTTGTTTTGACCGTCGACATTGCAAAGTCTGGGAGTTTAATATATGCTTGTTGTGAATGAGGTAAAAAGGGAAAGGAAGGGAAAAGGGAGGGCTACAACAACTGGTGTCTCTCTTTTTTTGCGGGTCAGCAAAAAACAAGACCCGCCCCCGCAACTCTGTCCGCCGCTGCTCATTCACACTCACACACATATACGTCGTCCTTAACAAGAAGGGTCTTGGTCTGTGTCATAGCATTCTCAGAATAGGCCGTCATCTTTTCCGCTGCTGTATCCTGTCGTGTGTCTTTGCTACAACAGGGTCTTGATCTTTCCTGGTTACCAAACAATCGGCTGCTTTGTTGATCAGGATCCATGTCTCTGTCGCTTGCGAGAGGTATTCCAAGTTTATTAGATGCAAGAGTGGTAAAGACAGAAAGGGAAACAAGAGTATAGAGAGCGTGTGTGTGTGTGATGTATATGTTCTGTAAAGGGCTGCGTGGGGGACGTATATCAATTTGTGTTGCTGTGCCTCCTCACTGTCGTCATGTTCCAAATTTTTCAATGCTCGTGGCCATGGTAACACAAGAGTTTTTTTAAAGATCAATGCCGGCACCGGCAGATCCTCCTCCTCCTCCTCTTCTCTTATCTTATTATTGTTACATGATTAAATGCTGGCAAAAAACTTGACACCCATGCTTTCGTCGTTCGTGGTGCCCTTGAATAGCTGTGCGACGCCTCGTTTCGACAGGATATTGAGAGCCTTGATCAACAGGGTCTTATCGATCCCGAAAAATGCTGGTTCCGGATAAAAAAGAAAAAGGGAATTAAACTCTTTTTGGGTATCTTTCGGCGGCAAGGAATAATACTACTACTACTTACGTTGACCTTCTGCCAGCTCGCCGTGCGCAATTTCATGCACTGTCATGATATTGTTATTCATGCCTACACTATTGACCCATTCTAGGATCATGTTTGCCCATTCCTCCGGTTTGTGCCAGTAAATCAATGCCTCCGTTTTAGGCCCCTTGCTTCCACCTTCCCACTCTGCTGCTCCTGCAAACCGAAACTGTTGTTATTGTCCATGTTTCAGACAGATCCGTTTGTTTAGAACTTGCCCTGACGCGTCATTTCATCAATGATCTCTTGAAGCGTCTCGAACGATAGCCGTCCTATATTACCAAATGTATGTTGGTTACAGGATGGCTTTGAAAATTACATAATTTGTTTTACGTTTTATGCGTGTATTCTCAAATAAAGGTGAGCCACTGCCGGGTGCAGTCACTTGCTGTAAATGCAGACGGTATATGCGATGATGCTGGCAGTAACTGAGAATGAGATCTCGCCATTGCTTCTGCTGGCTCTGCCACGTCGCCTCGGTAGGCTGCCGCCTATTGCTCCCAGTCAGAATAAGAAAAAACGAGGCATGTCCCTTTTGTTCACAAAGAGAGAGTGACAACTTGCGTGTAGAACGGTGGAAACTCGTGTATAGAAGGAAAGACAAATGACTCTGCGCTCATGAACCTGTACAGTAACGAACGAGTGCTGCCGAGCTTTTGGGGCGGAGGAACAAAAAATGAATGCAGCGGCCATTCCCTCCGCGTGCGCTTGTGCAAGCAATGCAGTTACCGTCTTTTTCGAACAACACACAGAGTAATATGTCCTTTTCTGTGAATCCTAGTCAGCTACAGGAAGCTAAACAATTTTTTTTAATCTGTAAGTTTATTTTTGAGACAAGCGATTAAGTGCATTTGTGTGTATATTGTTGCTTATGCGAGTATTACTGGTGCGTGTCGATCCACGTTATTTCTGTAAAGAACAGCACTCTCGGAATTGTTTATTCAAGTGCACGTCGCAACGGCGTGAGATAATGTGTTGTCTGCTGTTTATTGGAGCATGCTGTGATCAAAACAGACATGGTCCTGAATTGCCTCAGTTTCATCTGTTTTCCCTTGTTCTTTTTTCATTTCTATGGACACCAATGGGCAAACAGCGATTTGGCGCTCAAAGGGGGCTAGACAGGTTCGGCAAAACCGTCACCTAAACAAATAATACATTTGCTCTGTGGTCGGCGGAGAGTTGTGCCGAAATATGGAAAACGCCGTCCCAGGCGCACTGTCTGTTGCTACGACAAGTTGATGATGATGATGGACGACCCGCCACCGCACTTTTTTTCATCGGCCGAGCGGCATTTTCGGTTGGTTGCTGCTGTCAATCACAAGCGCCCATCCTCCCTCTTCTTGGCTTCTCGCTCTCATTCCTTTTCTTTAAATACGCGTTGCTCTTCCTCCTCGTCCTCGTCCTCTTCTTCCTCGTGCTGTTCTCTGTCTTTATCCATTGATTCGTACATATTCGTACAGGATGACCATCTTATCGTCGCCTACCGAGCCACAACAGCGCAACGATGTGTTGTCTTATCAGCATTCAAAGGTATTTCAAATACATCGCGTTTGCCTCGGCGATCCCACATTTGTAATCATCCATGCTACTTAGTCATTGCCGATAAAAACAGCCTCGTCGTCTTCCATGTCTATTCGCACAGATCTGTTCCCGCCTACGCCATCGTCGTCTTTCATCGCGTCATCCGAAAAAGAGCATACCCCGCGTGAAGGTTTGCAAAACGCAGGCACATTCCGGAGAGATAAAGTACTTAGAATTATTCATTGCAGAGCTGAAAATACCCGTTTACACCAAGTACCAATCGATGATGCTTCAAGGTACTTGACAACAAAATGCCAGCAGTGTAGCAAAATACTGGCACCGGTGATAAATGCTTACATACCGAACCCCATTAACTAGATCACTCTCCGACCTCGACACCACACACTACTGTGAACCCCGACGACCCGGAGGATGAAGGACTGTACCTTTTGTGGACGAACCGGATGCTCCGTGATCAAGGCCACAGACCGTACTCGTACACGCTCGTAGACAACGACGACGACGCCGAAAGCGATGCTTCCGAGGAGGAAGACTTAGAGACTGCCTTCTCATCTTCTTACTACTCTTGTTCTTCCTTGTTTGCATGTTTCTCATTCTCCTCCTCCTCCCGTCGACGACGACAATAAGCGCCTTCTCTCTCTTCTCCTATGTACATTATGTCATAATTACCTTCTGCTACATACCTAGCTTGCTGCAACAAACAAGATATCTATTCTGGCATCCAAAACAGAAAATGGGAACACGGGTAGTGCTCTAGATTGTCGCGTGTGTGTGCACCAGAGCATCGACCACCTGTCTTTGGCCGCTTTTGGAAACTCACGTGCGGGTGCGTGCTGCGGAGGGTCATCCGATTGATTGCAGAAAGAGCTGCACATCCTTGTTGTTTCTCACAGGCTACAGTCGCCGTGATCGCCAACAGGCTCCTCAGCGTGGAATTATTACATTGCTTCCTTTATATTCATTGCTTATTCGTGAGATGCTCGGGCATAGATGGAAACAAATCATCCATCAATTTGATAGACCGACGAACGTCGATGTGATGTACACAATTGTTTGCGCTGTTGTCTCTCTCTCTCTCTCTCCAACACAATTCAATGATATCGCGTCGCGGTCCGGACTCTCGAGATTGTTGGTTGATAAGACTTTCGTTTGAATTTGCCGATCTGGTCGACAGAGAATCGCACTAATCCTAAAATGGAGATAATGCCTCTGTATGGCTAAATCTGTGCAAAAGTAATGGTTCGCATAACATTTCATGCGAGCAAATGTAAAGCTCGTATTGAAGCATATATAAAATATTGTCTGCAATACAGAGGCAATCTTCTTACTATGGCCGTTCATTTCCATGTAGATGATCAGCACCGCTCGGTTTATATTGACACTAGACCCTTCTGGCGAAAACACTGCATACCTAGCTATCAAACATATCATTGGGTATCCAGAAATATAAAGTTGATGCAACGATTTCTTGATAAGTTCAATAACGTGTGGAGAGAAGAGTGACAAAAGATATAATGTGCATGATCTATTGGAGGTAAATAAAGGAAGTGCACTGCTCGTTTACATTCTGACATTCTCCATATTATGATGAAAGAAAATTATTCATCGTACACATTTATTCATATACAAGCCTAGCAATTCTAGAGTGAATGTGTATACCATGTTCTGGAGCGCGCACCGACCTTTTTGAAAGTCGGGTCGCGTTGGGAATAGACATTGATCACTCGTTATACTCGAACAATCGGGTGCATTTGTTGTTCTTATCGCAAAAGCACCGAGTTATGGTAATAGAAACCGGACAAGATACATTAAATAATTAACTAGGTTTGGGCGTTAAGGCGTGGGTTTTTGTGTCAATTATGGCTTCGATTACGGCCAACAGTAACGCAAGAAGTCCTACTACCAGAGATCCAAGGCCAGGTAAAATAGCATCCAAGACTTTTCCAATTGCCACGAGGAGTGGGTCTTGCTCCTTCTCTTTCGCTATAGGTGGGTAACGTTCCAAGACATATTTAAACAACGCCAAGAGGTCATGCTCTTGATAGAAGACATTGCGCATAAGCTCCGCTGCCTTGCTTAGTTAGCTACCATCGGAACACTTACGAAAGTGCCCAAAAGATTTTCTAGGGGTTGTAGCTCGGTACTTGCATTGCTACGCTTCTGCAAATGGATCATCAGTATATATATCGATCATATCCTTTTCTTCTGATAATTGCAACTTACTACCGCTCGATCAACACCGGCATCGTCTGTAGGTGTAGCAAGGACTCCAATAGTTGCCAAGAGTAAGAACAAGCTTGCAATTTTGAAAAATTTCATCGTTTGATTTTGCGACGAAAAGGAAAAGACTGATGTGCGTATGCACCGCTTCTCGTTCGAATCCTGAGCTGTCTTGTTATAACGCACAAACACCGCTCTTCCTGCCGTGTAATCTGAGGGATGGATTGTACACGGATAAGAATGCATCGACACCCTTCCTTTCCTTAGTCCCTATCTGACGCTTTTCATCCCTTTATTCCGCTTGCTATCATATCAAAAGCGCTATACACCTTGTTGTCGAAATTTCCAGGGGGAGATCATCTTCGGCTGCTTTCCAAGTCAAATATACTGACAGGAGACGGTGGCAAAAGGTATGCGCGCGATGCTTTGGATGGATGTATAGGGAGGCAAGAGAGCAGGACACAACGACTGCATGCAAACATACATTCTGAATGAATGTCCATATCATTGAAGGAAGGTCTCTTGTATGTTCTATAGTGCGACCTCTAGATTCATGTATAAAATCATGTATCATCTAAAATTATTCAGAGACTTGATCTTCTAGACGTACGTATATGATCTTTCCTTCGATATGTGGTCCGTAGCCTCTTAGGAGTCGAGTCGAGCTGCAAGCTTATGCACTATGCGGGTATGTCCTATGGAGCGCACAGTCAGTATGTGGCGATCCCCAAAATTCATTCAGCGTATACTCTCGTCGTTCCAAAAGCTGTGGCGTAATGCACGAAAAGTACAATGCTGCAACGTTTCTGGTTGCTAGCCAGGGCAATGCCAAATTTGCCAACTGACTTTTTTCGAAATCGGACTCAGCAGCAATCTATCTTTCTTTTTCGTTCCATGTCCTTTGCATCGAGGATATTCCAAATTAGAGGTATACATACAATGCTCCTGAACTCAAGCTCATGAACTGCTAGCTTATTCAGAGACAATGCTTAATTAATAAAATGACACTTATCTAGGCGCCTTACTAGGATCATCGCCTTCCAGAGTAGCCTGTGCTTACAAATATAGCGGGCCTTTGGTGCATGACGTTAAGCGCGTAACGAAGACTGCGGACCTTGTGACATGGGTCTGTCCAGGAGCATTGAAAAGTGCTGGTGCAACAGAAACCAGCAAATCTCTTCTTCACCACATTAGAAAAATGTCCTCAAACCCCTCCTCCTATGTCTTCAACCATACCATGATCCGGGTCAAGGACCCGCAAGCCTCTGTCAAGTTTTACGAAGAAGTGCTTGGCATGAAGTAAGTAGCAGCAGCAGCGTTCCCGCCGAAAAGACAACCTTGCTTACAAGACGATCTACTACTGCTGCTCCTAGGTTGATCACCAAATCTGACAATGAGGGCGGCAAGTTCACCTTGTACTTTTTGGCCTACGTCGACAAACTTCCCGAGTCTGAAGAAGAGAAGAAGAAGCTCTGCTTTAGCATTCCCGGTGTTCTTGAATTGACCCAGTGAGTAGCACTAGCGTGGAACGAGACGCGTCGTCGTGCATATAATTTTCTTACACAAACAATTAGCAACTGGGGCACCGAGAACGACGAAAACTTCAAGTACGCCAACGGCAACCAGGAACCCGGACGCGGTTTCGGTCACATTGCAGTGCTCGTCGATGATATTCACGCTGCTTGCGAACGTTTCGAGCAGCTCAAGGTTAACTTTGTCAAGCGACTTCAAGACGGTAAAATGAAACACATTGCGTTTATCACTGATCCTGATGGCTACTGGATCGAGGTAAGCATGAAGCGAGGCATGGATACATGTGCGTGCTAATGCTCTGTACTCGACAAATAGATCATCCAAAACCCCAAGCACACCAACCTAGCACCTATCTAAGTGCCATTCTAACACCAAAATAAAATTGCACATATAAAATACAATAATTCTTTATTTCTTCTTTTTATGCACAAACTCTGGTATTCGTTCACAAACCTGCAAAGAAAGAGATTAAAGGTTAGTCGCTTATCTTTGGATGGAAAAAAACTTTGGGAAAGCAAAAGGGAGTAAAAACTGTCATGTCAGAGAGGGCAAGTGTGTTATCCTCATCGGAAGAGACCAGTATAGCGTATGATGGCCATCTCGGATAAAACTTAATCATCATTCGATGGGAGAAGACAGGAACAAGAAGGAAACGAACATTGGAAGAACATAATACATACCTGGTTCTTTTTAATTTCGCACGAAAAGAGGAAAAAGACGCACCTTGACATCCCAAACGGAAAAATTTTCTTTTGGATTGGATTTTTGGATCGGAGAATCATCATTATTGCCGCCACTTGCTGCCCCCGTGCCTGGATGTTTAACACACAGACATGAAGGCATGCCGAAAAAATTAATTTGTCCTAAATCAATGCGCATGCCAAAGTCGTAGACACTGCATGGATGCATAACCGGACCGAAATGGAAGATGGGATGTGCGCAAAGATACGATACAAAGGGAAATGACAGCAACAACTGGAATTTCTTTACTTGTTTTCTTACTCCAGAACACAACCATGCTATCCAAAAGACGGCAGGCCCTGGGTATCCAGATCATGGCCTGTATGGCTATCCTGATATTCATCTCCTACTTTATACTACCTACATCAACCAGGAGAGCAGCTACTGTCCAACGCAATCTCACGTTGCAAGGTATCTTGTCGAAACAAAAGCATCATCCATCATCGTCATCTCCTGTCAAAGCCGCCTTTGTTATTCTCGCGCGCAACAGTGATTTGCATGGCATCCGGTCATCTATTCGGCAAGTTGAAGACCGATTCAACTACAGATTTAACTATCCATACGTATTCCTGAACGAACAAGAATTTACACAAGAATTCAAAGAGTTGACATCAGCCTTGACAAAAGCACCCACGCATTACGGTAAAATCGAGCCATCCATGTGGGGATATCCGCCACATATCAACCAGACGTATGCCCGCGAGTGCCGCGAGGATATGGGAAGACGCGGTATCATTTATGGTCCAAGCGAATCGTACCGTCACATGTGCAGGTGAGGAGTAGGTCGTCAAGAAAAACCGTATTACGCAAGCACTTACACAAATATCATGTAGATTCCAATCTGGATTCTTCTTTCGACACCCACTCCTGGATGGCTACGAGTATTACTGGCGTGTAGAGCCTGACATTCAATACTTTTGCGACATTGACTACGATGTATTCCAAATGATGAAGGATAATGGATACAAATACGGTTCGTGCTGAATTGCTGCATCCGTTTAAAAATGATAAAATATAAGCTGACGATACAGACTAGGCTGGACTTTATCTCTGACCGAGTTCATGGAAACCATACCGAGTCTCTGGGAGACGACGATTGACTTTATAAGCAAGCATCCTGAACATGTTGTCAAAGGCAACGATAGCATCATGCCGTGGATCACAGATAGCAACTTTTTAACATACAATGGCTGTCACTTTTGGTCGAACTTTGAGGTTAGCGACAAATGAAATATACAACGCAAGAGAATAGGAAACATGCTCACCCGCAATGCTGCTAGATTGGATCCCTGGAATTTTTAAGGAGCAAAGCATATCTGGACTACTTTGAACATTTGGATGCTGCGGGCGGCTTCTTCTATGAGCGGTAAGTGGTAAACTCGATCTATTTTTCTTACGATAGTGAGTTAACAATATTTTGACGTCTGCAGGTGGGGCGATGCACCTGTACATTCTTTAGCTGTTGCAATGATGCTCAAGAAAAGCGAGGTGCATTTCTTTAATGATATCGGATACAAGCATAATCCTCTCATGCATTGCCCAACCGACAGTTATCTAAAAAAATCATGTCACTGCAACTTTGAGCACAACTTTGGTATGTAGCACTCTGCATCTGGGCTGAGAGAAGTTTTAGAGTAACGAGCATGTTGTTAGATTGGGACGGCTGGAGCTGTGCTACACGCTACAAGAACAGAATCGATTCCAACTTTGTCTGGGATGAGGAAACATACAGAAAAAAGACAGATCCATATAGACTACACAAGTGAAAAAGTTCATCGTTCGCTAACATCATTAAAGCTGCAATGTGATATATATCTATACTGCTTGCTGCTTCGCAGCAGCGTGAAAAACTCAGATCATGTTGCGCTTTTAACTTTCGCATCGCGACGAACTCCTCTCCCTGTTTCTATACCCTCCTCTTTCTAATCCACAATGGAAGTGACAGCCTCTGATAAAGAAATGCTGGGAGGCGTGAGAGCAGAAGACGATGTGTGGGCAGAATGCACCAAAGTTATTCTAGGCCTGCTAGGTAACACCTTAGAGCACTTGAATGGACAACTCACCTAGTCTCCAGAGATTAATGAGCCCACTTAGAGGATAGCTTGTTGAAGGAAGATCAAGCAGATCGCTCGGCTTCCAAGGGATCTTCGACGTTGCGAGAAGAATTACGGGACAAGACGAATGGTATACGCCGGGATCAACGTAAGCTGACGAGATCGAGATTGCAACATGGTTGAAACTCACGAGCTTCCTAGCAGCAAACATGAGCCCGTTGCTCGTGAGCAGTGACACCGCGGCAGTGAAACGGAAACGTGGCTACGTGGACGGCGAACGTGATCGCAAAATGCAGAAAATATCGTCCAATCTCGCCAACGAAATCGCACGCAGCTTGACGATGAACGATGCACCTATGCAACAGCAGCGGTTATCGCCAGGAGGAGATGACGTAGATATGAGCGATACCAGCAACAACAAGCTAGCACCATCATCTCGACCGCGTGCCATTCGCAAAATACATAACCGCCGCTCTCGCAGATACGCACCGATGATGGGCGACAGTGCACCCATTCCCACACTGCGTCGCATCTCGTCCGGCAATGGCAGCAAAGGAACAATGGACTTTGAACGATGGCTCAAAACACAAGCGCAGCGGCATAATCTCAATATGCTTGAATATCGACAAGCTTTCTATGAAAAGAAGAGGCAGCTGCAGCAATGTCTCTCTCAGATAGCTCACGTGGACCACACAAAGACAGACGATGAACAGTTTTTAATCATCAAAGAGAACCTGAGCAAAATGCTCAGAATTGCAGACGAGCTAAGTGGAGATCATACCCTATCAATCATGGAAATATTCCCAGAATGGCGATCATTTGAAGGTCACATCAACAAAATCGCAGCTTATGTTCAGGTGAATATCATTTATATTAGATGACATCTGCTTGGATCAATGCTAACCAATGATGCAATGTACAAAAGTCCATTGAGGATATGAAACAACTAGTAACCGAATCTATACCCCGAACTGACGATCTTTTACATGACATACGACGACTCCAATCTGTGCTGGATGCAAAGACATCTTTGTACGGTGACAATTTGACACAAAATGGACTGGAATGGAAAGCTATGGGCTTGCCTGTCGACGAAAACTTGCTCGTAATAGTAAAAGGCTGGTTCTATAATCTTTGCATTGGGTTACTTTGCGAGCTCGACACTGAATGCTCCAAGGTGCAAAGCCTGGTCACGGATATGAGAGAATTGTTATTCAACGTTGAAGGAGAAAAGCTGATGGAATCAATTCTGTGCGGACTAGAGTTCATCTCTGGTGTGATTTCCTTCATCGGCTTGCCATCCCGAAAACTCATATACGGATGCCAGGTACTCGCCACTATTTACGGGCGCTACATTTCAGAGCACCTGGATCAGTTACACCAAACAGTTGTGGACAAGAACCCGCAGGAAAAAGGTGTGTGGATGGATGTCAAGATGGTGCCGTCGACCATGAGATCTGCCCGCGTGGATATTCGGTTCATGCAGCACATGGAAAGTATGACACGCACTCTGTCGTCTTTGCAGACATTGCACGACGGTGCAGCGGCAACAGTAACGTCAGATCAGCAAGGTTCGGGTTTCAGCATCAGCACCGCACCATTTGAGCATGCAACCGTGCCAGATTTAGAATCTGTCAATGTTCTCGAAAACTTTACATCTATGCTAGTAGAAGTTGTCGTGCGAGCTATTTCTGTCGTTGAAACATGCAAGACGACGTCTGCGCTGAAATCGGCAAACGTTATGGCAAAACCCGAAACTAGTTATGTATATATGGAAGAATCCTTGGTGACGTTTGCAGACAAGATCGTAGAAGCATCAGGCCGGGATCGTGCAGATGGTCCCCGACTTCAGGTGAGCAATAGATAGCAATCTACGATGCACTAGTGAACCCGCCACTTACATATTACTGCATAGCGATTGCATGCGTACCTAGAAGACGTAGAGTCAAGTTTGTAAATATAGCTACAGCGATCCTAAAATAAAAAGGGAAAAGAAACGGTTCTGTATCGTCGCATGAAGAATAAGCTCAAGTCAGTGAGAGGGGTTAAGCGGATCGACAGAACATTTAGGGTGAGATTGCCGAAGCATCCTCCGTGTTGTATTTAAAATAGACAGATGCAGGGGTGCTTGCTGCTGGCTTCTCACTCTCACTCTCATACACCCACTCTCAGTGTCTCTTCCTTTATTTGGATAACTGGGGGAAAGCCGAGATCTACACACTTTTTTCTCTCTCTCTCATCCTTGTCTTTGTTCACCACTGTATTGTTTCTTCTGTCAACGTACAACATGTCAAGCATGGATTCTCTTGTACTGCACACTATTCGATTATCCCTACAGCGGCAGGATAACAACAACAATGGCAACAGCAAAGCACCATCTTCTGTCCTGTCAGCGCAAGACTATTCACAGAAAACCATTGCGAGGATCTTGCAGCTCAAGACATGGCCAAAGCGACGACGATCGTGCGGCTGCGGCTGCGAGCCAAAGTTACGCACCGACGATCTGTTGTCACTTTTCTATCATGCAGGTAAAAAGTAAATTAAGAGGATAATACAAATATGGATAATTGACAAAAGCCGACGACGATGCATAGACAAGCAAATGGTTGAAAGTGTTGCAGAGTATCCGCACAAGAATAGCAAGATTGAGAGCGTACATCGGCAGCAGCGGTTGTTTCTGGACACGGTGGCGCTCGTGTACCGAGCACTCGTTGGATCGATCAGAGGGTTTTCGGAGCCAGTGTGGTTTGCAGCGCAGGTACTGCACAGCCAATGTCAAATTCGACACTTGGAGGACTACTCGGCCGTGCTTGAGCCGCTTGCGACAGAGTTGGTTTCATCGATGGATAATCTGCGTCACACTGGGTTCTATGCAGCACAGGACAGGCAGCCCATGAGTGTTTTATACGCACCTCTGCGTCACATGGCATGCGCCTGGCGTCGCTTTGAAGACAAGCTGTACCGATGCTACATGCTGCAAGTATTCGATGAGGAAATGTTGTGCCAACTTTTAAAACCACAGCGAGCACAACTATCATCACCATCGCCGCCGCTGCCGCCAATGCATATTCCACTCCATTCATTTGCGCGCGAACTCTTCTCGGACAGCTTTACGCAGCTGTTACCCATTACCCTGGAACGAGCGTTATGCACGGGAATGATTTCTGCAGACGCAGTGTGTCAACTAGATGCAGGTCTGTTTATCGTCTTGCCCAGGCTGGCCGTCTTGGCTGGCATGACCTGGCTCAGTGCCCAGTCGCAATGGATGAGCAATCGTAATTATCCGGTGTGGTTCAGGTCCGTCGAGCCGCAAATGTCCACGCTGGCAGAGCTGGTATCTGCGCTGGAAAACGATATCCATCATCCTTCATCCTCACCATCCGTGTACCTAAACACCCAGTGGGCACTTGAGCGAGCGATCGTCACAGGTCAAGCAGATGAAACGTTGCACACTGACGTGGAACGCGCCATATACCGAAACAACTGCACTGTCGCAGATAGCCTGTTGACCGGCAAGAGCGTGAGACCCATCTCTATGGTCTTGTCGTACCTGTTCCGTCATTTTGGTCAGCAGCTGCTTGCAATGGAAGAGGATCTAGTTGATGGCCTCGCAGTGTAAAAGACAGTATCACCGTTCTTTTTTCCTTCTTTCCTGTACATTTGTTCAATCTTTCTTCTTTTTGTCATTTCCATCTCTCACACAAATATGGCACAATATTGATAGCAGTAGTGTTCAAGTGATACAGTAAAAGCAAAAAACTGCATAGCACGTTTCATCAGATTGTTCTATTCTTCCTTGCTTGTTGTAGATCGTTTATTTTTCCTTCCTCTTTTCTTAGTAACCCCATCAAGTGTGAACAAGGTGCAGTGTTTGTCTATGGAGAATGTAGTACTTGGAGATACAGGGCTTGTATTTTGTTGACGCCTGACACAAAATATCGGGATGAGTCCAGGTCGGCGATCACTCGTGCCATGGTCATCGTCTTGACTAGTATGCAGCGATATATTCATTTCCGAAACTTCCTTTTCACACTTTGCGGCATAAGTGCGTATGTTGAACGTATCCAGTTGATAAGCGATCGTGTTCCTTAAGAGCGCCACGTTGAACAGCAACTGGATCTCAGCATTCCTTTGCAAAATTTTTGAAAATGCGTAGCCCTGACGAGCGTAAAAATGCACCCTTCGAGAGCTATTGTGGATAACGAGAAAGAGATGGTGATACGTGCTCTGATCACAACCTATATCGGCAAGGTATTGCAATCCTAGCAACAAGCAAGTGCTTGTTTCCAAAGACTCAGCGAGAACGCTTTCTGGAGGAGGATACGTTAATCCCGGTCGAATGAATTCGTAGAAAAACATAAGACGGGCGGCGTGGTAGCATAAATACAAATGAATGTTGACGGGAGGTTTAAAGTTGTTGTTACTGCTTGATGTGCAGGAGGAGATTAGAGTATTTTGATCGTTGTTGTGATGAGGATGGTGGTGGTACTGCTGCCGCTGCTGCCACGGTGGCAATTGTTCATACCATGACTGTAAGTCTGCGAGGAGCTCATAGAATAACGTGGATGGTACGTTGCTTCGACTAGATACACGGATGAGACCGTTCTGCCACACACGGATAAAGCGGCGAATACAATGACCCAATGTGGCCATTTGTCGAACGTGCGCATTGCTGTAAGTATCACTATCGACGTTGTTTGACAAGCATTGTTGTCGCTGCGGCGGCGGCAAGTCGTCAGATAGCAACAGACATGCTTTCTGTACTTGCAAGAGACACATCCATGCGTCAATGTAGTACCATCGGCTCCAGCACAGAAAAAGCGTAGGATCGATCTCGACTTTAGTGTGCTTTTGAATTGCTGGCTTATCACGCACAAGTTGTCGCAGACTGATAGCTGCCAGCGAGCTCCATGCGTGACGTTGGCGATAAAGTCGCAGCAAGTTGGACGTGTAGCAGAGACAAAAGAACGATTGGATCAAAATCGGATTGTCGTCTGCCTGTTCAAACAAGATACCCTCTATTTGCTCCCTGGCGGTGTAGTAAAGACTTAGCGCCCCATCCTTGGCAAAGGACGGTGCTACGATACTATCCCTCTGCAGCGAGACCATCGTGATGGCTGCTACACAGTATCGAATCGGGATAGCAGCGCTGTTCCAGTCTCGGATGTACTCGAGACTCACAGGCGCGACCTTGAACCCGATGCAGCACCAATGGCTCAATGCTTGTGACATGACAACATCGATAAAAGCGTCGACATCTACGAGGTGAGCAAGTGATGGCGATCCCAAACTGCTTTTGGTATTCTCATCATCTCGATCTTCGTAAACCACGTCCTGTTCCACTGTAATTTCTGTGCTGCTCGTCCTGCTATCACTGTGAGTACTGTCTTGCAAAGATATTTGCTGCTTGATGCTGCTGGATCCTGTGCCGAAAAGGTAATCGAGGTCTCTGTAAGACTGTAGTATCAGGGAAAAAGATTCTTGCGGCACGACCGGTGGTGATGACGAAAGAAAAAGCTGTTGCCGCTGCTGCAGGTGATGATGGTAATTATCGAGTAATCCAAATCCGTCCAGCATGAACCCAGTTTTGTCGCAAGTCTGCTGGTCCACGTCCTCGTTGTAGCCGTCGGTGACGTCGTCCAAAGAATCATGCGTAACGGGCCACGATGCCAATGCAATCGAAAATTCTGTTTCAAGGTATTGTTCCTCATTTTGGAACGACTGCATTGATATACTACATAAAAGGATGCAAGGGAAAAAGATAGGAGGAGAGAAAAAGGAGTGCTTTTTAGAGCAAAAGTTTCAGCCTCTCGGACGAAAACATCACCTGAGCGCGATGACTCGAGCCGGTGCCTGCCACCAACATTGACTGTACTTTGCAGTATTTAAAGCTCTCTCAACGAACCAGACCCACATCACGGTACTCTTGTTGCTCGTTGGTCATACTATACCATCATAGATGAATGTCTTGTAATCAGTTCACTCGACAATGTACATGTTGACGTGTATCTTTACCGTCCTTTCTGTCTCCTCCTGTCTTGCAGCTACCGTGTTCTCGTGCAGGATTGTACGACCTTCCAGTCCTTGTGTCACTCGATTCCAATATCCTCTTTCGAGTATGACGGAAAACTTATAGTCTGGTCTTTCTACCATTGAGTTCATGACTTTCTATATGAAACGAAACTCAAGTATAAGGAAGGGAAGAAGGTTATTTCAGTGAAAGGAAAACGATGTGTACGAATCAGACCACTCTGCCTTTAATATTGCAAAAGGACCAGTCTATGGGTGCACATGCCAGTATTTCAGATTCAGGCTTAACATCGCCGTAATCAAACTATAAACATTGTATGTTTGACATAAGAAGCATGTCAAGGATGATCATCATGTTTATCCCATTACATCGTATATCAATTAACTAGCAGTTGTAGCTTCTTGTTGCACGGAGGAGAACTTGGCCTTGAATTCCTGTATGCGGGCCCGCAGTTCCTGGGTCGAGTTGAGACGAGGATAAGGTTCGTCCGGGATAGGTTTGCCAAGGAATGGACATAGCTTTTCCCAACCCTCGCCGAGTTCCATAACCAGCAAGCGATCTTGAGGAACGAAAGACTTGACCCATTCATTGTGTTCGTTGAACTTTCTTTTGATCCGCTCCTCGTCTTTGAACTCAGCGCTGTCCGTCTTGAAGTCGCCGTCGAGTACGATCGTATCGATCATTTCTTTCATTTCTGCCATACGCTTGTTTGACTTTGCAACTTCATCCAGGTGCTGCTGGCTTTCCCAGATGCTGCTTTTGACCGAATTGTACCAGCTGTCGGCCGAGCGTACGGTGAGGATAATTTTGGCATCCGGATACTTGTTGACAAGCTGCTCGACAAACGCGGCGGTAGGCCAGCTAGAAAAAAAGCAATCGCGTCAGTATAAAGGATTTATAATATTATGAAGAGACATGAACATACTCCACTGCTGCGTCAAAATCCTTGTAGATCTCGTCCCAGTCTGCCTCTTCAGGATGTTCGTAAGCATGCTTGAAAGCAAGTGGATTCTTGTGCGTTCCTTCGGCAAACGATTTCATGTGATGCGTGGTGTATCTAATTGAATGGTTGGTACATTGATGTGAGTCCATTTGTAGTATAACACGGAATCGCTTGTTGTTACCCTAGTTTGTTGAGCGCTTCTCGCAAGCTGTCGGTGCCTGTGCGGCCGTAACCTGCGCCGATGACTTTCAAAGGTGCCATTGTGAGATCAAGAGGAGTAGGAGTAGAAATTATCAACAATGATCTGAGCTTTCTCACGACCAGCCTTCATTTAAATAATGCAGCAGCCAGGACGACCACATCGGGAATCGGGTTCCTAGTTCTGCCGACTGCCGCACGCAATATTGCGCAATCGGATTAACTCTCAACCCGAAGTGGGACGCTGTATTCCTTATTAGGATACACAAGCTGCGGATGTTTAGTCTGCAAAGCCGTTCAACCGAAGTGCTCAAAAATAATACGTTCTTTAGATCTTTGAAATGCTTTTTACGAAATAAACGATCTTTGGGTAGACGTGCTCAGATCACACCACCTTGTAACCATCGACTACTTTTCATTACAAAGCCATTTGTTTTATTGATCTTCATAGAACCACTGATATGAGCCGTCGTAAGAAGTATGTCATAAAACACCAACCATGCGCTGAAAACTTAAAGATACATTCTTTGATTTATTTATGGCCATCATAAAGGACGGACTTTCCAACTGCCAATTCATATGCTTGCTTTGCATGACACCGCTTTTAATTCCGTTCTTCATTGCGACATATTCTTCGGTCGAGTTACCGCGAGGGTAAGGTTCGTCAGGATGTCTTTACCAAGGAAAGAACCAGTTTTTCCCACCCATCGCCGAGCTCCATAATCAGGAGACGTTCAGGAGGTACCAACGCCTTGACACGTTCGATGTGCTCAGTAAACACGGATTTCATAAATTCTTCATCGGTGAGACGGTCTTGTAAGTGGCTCTCGACGGATACGGTAGTCATCATATCCAAGAGTCTTCGCAGCTGCTCATCACCTTGCTCTGCTTTTTCCTTCATCACCGACTCCATCTTGAATATAGTGTTTGACGCAGACTTGTACCAACTCTCGGGGCTACGTGTGGTGAGATAACCTTGACATCAGGATACTTTTTCATCAACGGCTCCACAAGATGAAATGTCGGCAAGCTGACAGGATACAATGAGAACAGTGGGTATAGATAGATTATTCCTCTACTTTTGTCGACGATATGAACTTACTCTAGAGAAGCGTCGTAGTCCTTGTAGATCTCGTCCCAGTCAATTGGATCATCTGAATGCAAATAGTTGTGTTTGAAAGCGAGAGGATCAAGCTCTGGGTTAACCATGAATTCTTTTGGATGGCACGTATGGTAATTTCTTAGTACATATACATTATTCCCACTTGTATTTCATAGACATACTTGAGCTTGTCCAGTGCCACACATAGATTGTGAGTACCCGTGCGAGCAAATCCAGCACCGATGACTTGAAGAGGCACCATGAAACAAAGGTTGAGGAAAAAGAAGACATGCCTTAGCCTTTTATATCGTCACCTGATGCTTGGGCGCTGATTGATTCCCCCGCATATTCAAATACTCGTAAAGAGCTTAGCGGCCCAGGTACATAAGGCGTACATACATATCCCAGTCGCCAGATGCAAAAGACAAATGCAACAATATGCATCGCAACCATAACTAGCTCTATTTCAGGACCTTTTTTATTCTCTTGGGTATTCGATTTACACCCAGCTCTTCTAAGCTTTCTCAATAATGTTAAGGCAACAAGCTGCTCCATCAGGAGTAATCGGTTCAGGCGGGACACTGGACTTGATCATTGATTGCGCTCAGTTAATAGGGCTTTCATAACTCTTAGTCATCGAGATGGTTTTGCAACAGAAATGATGGGCTAGATATGATTGAGATAATATCATATATTCTTTGGACATGCTGATCTCCTTGCTTTTCTTTTGCTTTCATGGACTCTCTCGATTTCAATATCATGTTTGATACAGAACTTGGACCAGCTCTTAAAGCTGCAGATGGTGACAATGACTTAAGTCATATCAGGATATCTCCTCACTAACTCTTTATATACCGATTGTCACGCAGAGTAAAGTTGGAATGATTTACACGGACACCTGTGGAGCGAACTTCTGTTCTCCTCCCACTCCTTTCCTTTACACCAATGAAAAGACCCACCTAGCCAGGAATCCGGTCATGCAATATGTCAACGCAATTTTTTACTACAGATCATCCAGCTTTATAGCTTACATCCTTGCTACGTATAGAAAGAACCATTGGGCAAATGATAGTCTTAGCATATCAACTTTACTGGATATAAAGACAATATCTACGTCGATCACGCTTTTCCAACTGCCAACTCGTATGCTTCTTTTGCGTCGACACCATTTTTAAATCCTTCCTTCATTACGAGGTACTCTTCGGTCGAGTTACCGCGAGGATAAGGTTCGTCAGGGATGTCTTTACCAAGGAAAGGGCACAGTTTTTCCCATCCATCACCGAGCTCCATAATCAAGAGATGTTCAGGAGGTACCAGCGCCTTGATACGCTCGTTGTGCTTAGTAAACACGGATTTCATAAATTCCTCATCATCGAGACGGTCTGGATACTGGCTCGAGATGGCTATGGTAGACGCCATATCAAGGATCTGTCTAAACCGCTCGTCACCTTGCTCTGCTCTTTCTTTCAATACCGGCCACATCTTGAATATTGTGTTTGACGCAGACTTGTACCAGCTCTCAGGGCTACGTATGGTGAGAATAACCTTGGCATCAGGATACTTTTTCATCAACGGCTCCACAAGATGAAATGTCGGCAAGCTAAGGATACATTAAAAACGGACATACGTGAATTCCTCCTCACTATTTCTCAATCATATGAACTTACTCTACAGAAGCGTCGTAGTCCTTGTAGATCTCGTCCCAGTCAATTGGATCATCTGGATGTAAATAGTTGTGTTTAAAGGCAAGAGGATCAAGCTCTGGATTAACCACAAATTCTTTCATGTGGCACGTATGGTAACTTTCTATTTCTTAGTACATGCAAACTACTCCCACTTGTACTTCATAGACATACCCGAGCTTGTCCAGTGCCATGCACAGACTGTGGGTGCCCGTGCGAGCAAATCCAGCGCCGATGACTTGAAGAGGTGCCATGAAACAAGTTGGAGGAAGAAGAATATTCGAAAGACAAACATAACGCCCGTTGGCGTTTTATATCGTCATACGATGTTGTTTGCATGTGACTTGTACACCTGCGCCTATTCACATAGTGAAACACTTAGCGGTCCAGTTAGTCAAGGCATACATCCCTTAGCTGTCAGATCTGCAAAAAGCAAATGCAACGAGCCATTAGTAGTTCTATTTAAGTGAGCTAATTGAACCGTACGACTCTGTATTATCCTCTTTCAACGTATTAGTATATCATAGCACTAGTAGATCTGACATTGGTTTTCAATTTACAAATAGTGTTCATAAGTCTTCTCTTGTATCTTGGCTAGTTTGTATCCGCCCCGCATAGCAACAAGCTCTTCAGTTGAGCTGCCAGAGTATAACGCTTGTTAGGAATTTCTTTGTCACAAAGAATAGGGAGCACAGCTTTCACCGAGCTCCATCAACAGGAGTAAGCGCTGCTCAGGCGTGAAGCTGGATTTGATACATTCATTGTGCTCAGTAAACACTGCTTTCATAAATCTTCGTTGTCGATGCGACCTTGGGAGCAACCCGAACTGGACATGGTCGAGATCATAGCATAAATCCTTTGGAAACGTTGCTCTCCTTTTTCCTTCATGGCCTGTCTCGATTTGAATATAGTGTTTGCTGCAGACCTCTACCAGTTCTCAGGGCTGCGGACGGTGAGGATGACTTTGGCGTCAGGATATTTCTTCATAAGGGCTCCAAGAATTGTCATGTAGGGAAGCTGCTGGTAGAGCAAACAACATATAAAGGAAAATCAATCAGTTATTCGTACGTTTACAGCCGGCGATGGGGAACTTACTCCACAGCTGCGTCGTAGTTATCGTACACTTTGTCCCGATCAAACCGGTCGTCTGGGTGAAGATAATTATGCTTGAAAGGAAACGGATCATGATCCAGGCTCTTGTAACTAATTTGCTAGTTAACAAGATAGGCATATCCAGCAGAAGAGAAAGTCTGCGGCAACAATAAAAATGATAATAATATGCCTTACCCGAGCTTATCCAGAGCTAGATTAAATTGTATGTATCTGTGCGTGCAAAGCCAGCACAGGTAACCTGAGGAGCCATGGACAAAAAAGAACGAGAAAAGATAGAAAGAATAACAACAGTGCAGATCCCGGAATTCTTACGCCAACAACTGTCGCGCGGAGTGAGCGCGGAATGGTTTACGCGCGCACCTGACAGCGAACCTTTGCATCAACAAAAAGATAACAGACTGTAGATCATCTGGCTACTGCTTGCACCCTTTCTATGTATAGAAAGAATCATTGGACAAATGGATAATCTAGTCTACCTTTACTGGATATATATATAAATACAATATCTGTACTTTCGATCTACACTTTTCCAATAGTTGCTTCATAAGTCTCTCTTGCGTCTTTGCCAGTTTTGAATCCTTCCCGCATAGCAGCAAACTCTTCTGTAGAGTTACCACGAGGGTAAGGCTCGTCAGGAATTTCCTTGCCGAGGAAGTGGCATAGTTTTTCCCATCCATCACCGAGCTCCATCACGAGTAAGCGTTCAGGCGGGACAATCGACTTGATACGTTCATTGTGCTCAGCAAACACTGCCTTCATAAACTCTTCATCGTCAAGACGATCTTGGAAGAGACCCGAAGTGGATATGGCTGTGATCATTTCATAAATCTTTTGAAAGTGCTGGTCTCCTTGCTCTGCCTTTTCCTTCATGACATCTCTCATTTTGAAGATAGTGTTTGAGGCAGACTTGTACCAGCTTTCAGGAGTGCGGACGGTGAGGATGATTTTGGCGTCAGGATATTTCTTCATAAGGGGTTCAACGAATTGGCACGTCGGGAAACTGGTAGATCAAAATTAATCAATTAAACAGCGAAGTTTGCGCGCTCTCCTACTGGGAACTTACTCTACAGCTGCATCGTAGTTCTCATACACCTTGTCCCAGTCAATTGGGTCGTCTGGGTGAAGATAATTATGCTTGAAAGGAAGCGGATCAAGGTCCGGGTTCAGCAAGAGCTCCTTCATGTGGTGGGTCTTGTAACTAATTTGCTGGTTAACAAGATAGGCATATCCAGCAAAAAAGAAAGTCTGCGGCAGCAATAAGAATAACAATATGCCTTACCCGAGTTTATCCAGAGCTAGACATAGGCTGTGGGTACCTGTGCGACCAAAACCAGCACCGATAATCTGAAGAGGAGCCATGAGTTGCAAACAGAACGAAGGAAGGGGAGAAAGACGGATCTCCCCAATTTCCATTATAATACTCCAAGGGTCGCGGAGTGGGACGGGAATGGTTTTACCGGGCACCGAAAGCGGACTTGTTCTCCCACTACCCCCTCTCCCTTCTTTTACATCAATGAGAAGACTCCACTTGACCAGAAGATTAATTCATGCAGCGTGTACAACACAGTTTTTTCTAAGGTCATCCGGTTGTTATTTACAATCTTGCTGTGCATAGAATGAATCATTGGACAAACCTTAATTTTAGTCTATCTTGCTCAACAGGATGTCACATCATATTGGATAGCTCCCAAGTCCAAAAATGCTGGGAGTTTCAGAGTCGAACGGCGCATCTTTTCGTATAACAACAGGCAAGTTATATATAATAACATATAGTCTAGAAAGGTCTAGGCTAAAGCAAATCGCTCTCTCAGCTGAGAGATGGCCAAATGCAACCGATCACGCCAGCCTTTACATGCACATTATTACATCAGTATAGATATCTTTTACTGGAATATAAAGTCAATAGCTACATTAGATCTACATTTTTCCAATTGTCGATTCATATGTTTCTCTTGGGGTAGCTCCGGTTTTAAATCCTTCACGGAACGCAGCAAACTCTTCGATCGAGTTGCCACGAGGGTAAGGTTCGTTGGGGATATCTTTACCAAGGAAAGGGCATAGCTTTTCCCATCCATCGCCCAGTTCCATGATCAATAAGCGCTCAGGCGGAACAATAGCCTTGATGCGTTCATTGTGTTCGACGAACTTGCGCGTGGCGAACTCTTCGTCCTGAAGGCGGTTTTCAAATAGTCCGTGGACAATCATGGTGGAGGCCATTTCATATACATTTTTGAGATGCATGTTTCCGTTGAGGGCCTTTTCATCAAAGGATTCGCCCATCTTGAAGATAGTGTTTGAAGCAGACTTGAACCAGCTCTCAGGGCTGCGGATGGTGAGGACGACTTTGGCCTCCGGGTACTTTTTGATTAACTGTTCCACAAACTGACATGTTGGGAAACTAGCTCGTCGGAACCGTCAGTCAACGCGGCGGACGTCATTGTTGCACTGTATTTATTATGAACTTACTCGACTGCAGCATCATATTTTTCGTAAACCTTGTCCCAATCAACCGGGTCCTCTGGATGCAAGTAGTTGTGCGTGAAATCAGAAGCGTTGAGCGTCGGATCAATCAAAAGCTCCTTCATGTGATGTGTATTGTATCTATGACAACTCACATTGTTAGACCAGAGTATAGTCAAAGCAGTGAGTTATGCATTGAAACACCAACCCAAGTTTGTTTAGAGCCAGGCATAGACTGTGAGTACCAGTGCGGCCAAATCCGGCACCAATTACTTGAAGAGGGGCCATGGTTTACAAAATAAGCAGTGGGAAAAATCGTTGTAGAAAAAAAAGAAAAGCAAAAATCGATGGATCAAAACTCTAATGCACCTTAAGTACCATGCCGGTTCGGCAAAATTTTACCGCAACGGAAACCAACTTTAGCTTGCAATAATTTTTGAATTTTATTCCTGGCAACAAGAAATTCCTACTAATCATTGCTGCTGTTGGGGAGGCTCAACTATTTTCGAGATCTTTTCTAGGATAGCAGCGGCAGCAGCTTTCGGATCACCATATTCGGCAAGTGCCTTAGCGTGCCACTCTCTCATTTCCGCAGTAGAGTTGCTGTGAGGATAGGGTTCACTAGGTATCTCTTTTCCTAAGAAAGGGCACAGTTTCTCCCAGCCATCGCCTAGTTCCATGATCAATAGCCTGTCTTGAGGAATAATCGATTTGGCCCACTCGATATGTTTGAGGAAAAACTTTTTTAATTCCTCGTCATCGTAACTACCGTCTTCGTTCTTTGGAACGCCATCCAGGACCATTACTTCGCGCAGCTCGTTGAGCTTGACTCTGTGTGGGGGAAGATCGCTGCTATCTAACATGGTTTTAGCTGCAAGGATTGTATTTTTCATCGATTCGCACCAGCTGTCCGGTGAACGAACAGTAAGGATGAACTTTGCATCAGGATATTTTTCAACTAGACGATCCAGGAAAAGACATGTAGGAACACTGTTGAATAAAGTATACATCAGAACCTATCGCCGGTTGTTTAAATATTGAATATGTACTTACTCCACGGCCGCCGTGTAGTCTTTGTAAATTTCATCCCAGTCTACTGGCTTTTCCGGATGCTTGTAGGCTTCTGTGAATGCGGAGGCATCAAGTTCTGGACCGCGTCTAAACAATTCCTTCATATGGTGCGTACGGTAGCTATTTTTACAGATTAAATGTTAGGACTGCACTGGACATCCTTGCATCTTGTGACTTACCCCAGCTTGTTGAGTGCCACGCACAGACTGGTGGTGCCGGTACGGGCATATCCTGCGCCGATTACTTCAAGTGGTGCCATTTTACTGCTGATGATTTTTCTTCTTACTTCTGGAGATCCTTCGTTGCCCATCCTAAGCTCAGTATTTATATAGATTTGTAGCGAGAACATTGATCATGCCAGTTGGGTGGGCTTGGATCAGATAATCGTCAAAGCCAAGCATCGTCGGGTTAATTACATGCCGATTGTCGGAACAGTTTTGACTCAAAAGTCTGAAATGCCCTGATCAAGCAAAACCGTTGTATACAACAGTGCGACCCGTGTTTGCTAGAAACTCTTGTAGGACACGACCATGGTTGAAACGCTTTTACTACTGATCTTTAAATTGATGGATAGGCGCGGAGCTGCGCATCATCGCCGGGCACACATGACATGTTTCTGCGGTTTACACACGAGTTCCAAAAATTAATGTCGCTGCAATTTGCCGTTTTGGTGTATAAATGTATTATAAAATTTCACAAATTGCGACATTACTTTTGGCGAAAAGTATACTCTTCATCTTAAAGCGGCTCCTCCTCCCCTTTTGAGTGTGGAGACAGGGAAAAAAGAGGGTATAGGTCAGTCCAAGCGTCGGCGTTCATGTTTGCAACACTTGACATTCGTCGATCTCGATCTTTTGTCCATTTGTGCCGGATTGTTTTAGCCTGCCGTTGTATATATTGATCACAAATAATATCCTTGACTGATTAAATGAGCTGCAAAACGCATATACAGCTATTTCAGGAGAGGCGCAGGGTTAAGATTCAGGGGTTCAGCGACGGCTTATGCATTCGACGTACGACGACACGGAATTCTGAAAGTCAGCAAGACTCTTGCGTTGCTGACAGTTTTCATTCTTTTTCTGCTCCTTCTGCTTATTACACGCAACCATGAAAGTTATTGGAGCTGGTTTCTGCCGAACGGGCACAAACAGTCTT
This sequence comes from Rhizomucor pusillus, assembly GCF_041956525.1. Taxonomy (NCBI): domain Eukaryota; kingdom Fungi; phylum Mucoromycota; class Mucoromycetes; order Mucorales; family Lichtheimiaceae; genus Rhizomucor; species Rhizomucor pusillus. Next base: position 557,232 of record NW_027192154.1, read on the forward strand.
CATCTGGCGTTAACAAAACTCGGGTAATACTTGCGCCTGTCTACTCAAGCTCCAGAGCATCGCTAATGACTTGGCTTTTTATTCATTCAAAGATACAATACATTGCACATGAAAGTGCTAATAGAGCGCGAAGATCTTGATCCTGATCAGTTTACAGAAGCATGGTTGCATCCAGAGAAAGCCGACTTTGACAAGCTCTTTGCTGGTTTCGACGCAGGCGTAGAGTAAGCGAACATTTATAAGTGCTGATCCGTGATGCTTGATGTACCAATTGCGAGCTGTTTTTCTTCGTTTTACATAGCCACCCTACCTGCGACTTGCTGGTACCTTTGATGAACAAGTATCCTGATGCCAAAGTTATTTTGACCGTACGCGATGCTGACAAATGGTACGATTCAGTGTACAAAACTTGCTACCCATCCCAGCAAGCGTTCGACTACCGATCTAAAGATTTCCCGCGCCTTGGGAAATTAAAGCGCATGAACGAAACAACTGTGCTCGATGGAGCATTTGGTGACCCCGAGAGAATGAACGATCGAGAGACTATTATCCGCATGTTCAACGAGCGAAACGAATGGGTCAAGGCGAACGTTCCCGCAGACCGCTTGCTCGTCATGGAGCTCGGTGTAGACGGATGGGAAAAGCTGTGTGCCTTTTTGGGCAAGGAGGTACCTGATGAACCTTATCCCAAATCCAACTCCAGACAGGAGTTTGAAGAAATGATGCGATTGTTTATACAAGACGGTCAAGATGGTCGCGCCGTCATGGAATCTGCTATGGCACAGTTGAAGAGACAGAAATCTACGACTTAAAGTTTAAATGTAGAGTTGTTCGTAATAAAACGCAACATTGAGCAGCTGATGCGGGATAAATCATTGGTTGAACAGAAATGAGCAGCTGATCGACGACTTTTAATCCCGGGTACCGAATTCCGAGATGAGACATAATATTGCGTCGCCTTGCGCAATTTGGTTGTACCACCTCGGTATCGGGGTATTTCATTACCGAAGTCTGCCTTGCCATTCTCTTTTTAAATCAAGCCTTCGAGACAGGGCGGAGGAAAATAGCATAATTCAAACAACCAGAGCATCATCATCATGGCACCACTTGAAGTTATCGGCGCAGGATTTGGACGAACTGGAACCAACAGTTTGTGTGTAGCACTCAACATGCTCGGGTATGTGGACCAAAGTTGTTTTACGACTACTGGTATACATCATTCGTTAACAAACAATACTTGCTAATATTAGATACAAAACACATCACATGAAAGAGATCATCAGGCGTCCCGAGCTGGACCCAAGTCTGTTTACTGAAGCGTACAACCACCCCGAAAGACAAGGTGACTGGGACAAAATCTATGAAAATTACAACGCTGCAGTGGAGTAAGTCAAAACTGGCATAGTTAAATTATTGAATTGACTTAACCAACAACAATGTATATTATCTAAGTCATCCTACCTGCGTTTTCGTTGAGCAATTAATGAAAAAGTATCCAGATGCCAAAGTTATTCTCACTGTTCGGTCACCAGAGAGCTGGTACAAGTCGGTCAAGAAGACGATTTATCAAGCCTACAAGATGATGCAGCAGCAACCTCAAACAGACCCACGCATGGTTAAATTCCAGGAAATGGTTAGCACTGTCTTTGTTGACGGAGCCTTTGCGGATGAAAGCAGAATGGAAGATGAAGAATACTTGAAAGCTGCCTTTGTCAAGCACAATGAATGGGTGAAAGCAAATGTTCCTGCAGATCGACTGTTGGTAATGGAGCTCGGTGATGGATGGGACAAGCTATGTCCGTTTTTGGGCAAGGAGATTCCCAGCGAACCATACCCACGCAGCAACTCTACCGAAGAATTTGAGACGATGCGTCAATCGTTCCTTCCTGGAAAGAACGGTCTTGGAGAAGCCGTTGCAAAACACATGAACTAAAAATGCAAGTGTGAAATATGTAATCGTTGCATCAAATAACGTTAAATAGCAATAAACTTTGTTACCCTCTTTATTCGTTGGAAAATGCAAGTGAAGATTTTATTAACATGGACAACGTAGTAGTGAGTCCTGTTATTCCATGCTTTTTCTTTGTTGAAATGCAGAAAATGTTTTTTGATTGTCCCCATTTGTATGACCAAATTTGTTTCCGCCTTATTCCCACCTTTTTCTTATTCTCTTCTAATTATCTATAGTATGGACTCTTATCAGGGCCTTGTCTTGAGATATAGACACTGCTTGTAATCTCTTGGTGCTACAAAGTGTTTGAACGGCTGGTTAAAATATTCGGTGCCTGCAGACGGAAGGAAGAGTGCTAACAAGGAGTTATCGAAATCGAAACACTCAATAGTACTCTTTTTGTTTTTACGTTATAACATCAACTCGCGATGAATACTTACTTGGTAACCATACAAAAAAGGATATCTAAGAAGCGCGTTATTAGTAAAAGGGCTCGGCGAGGATGGGAGTTCATACGTTTGTCGTTTTGCTTTGCGGCGAATCTGTCATACTTATGGATTGATCAATGTTCAATGATGGAGGTGGTACAACAATTAGGACACCCTCTTATTACAATCATCCACGGATAGACTAATTCTTTGCTTCCTATTCCATCAAAAAGCACCTACCCAAAGTCTCACAGTACTGTTCCCTTTGTCGTCCAAATATCTCAGCATCATTCTGCTATAATTTCATTTTTTGTAATATATAGACAATGGAAGTTCCAAGCTTAAAAAAAAATACTCAAAACCATGTTGTATCTTTCAACTTTTCGTCTCTGATACAGTGAATCGCGTTTAATCTGGACGGTTAGTCAGATTTTGGGACGAAATCTGAAAAATTTGAGATGAAAACTTTAATTTAATTGAGACATTTTGAGCAGTTCTTTTGAGATATCACGTGAGATGAACACAAAATGAGATTGAGAATTTGTTTGAGACGGTCGTACAGCTGTTACCTCATACTATGTATACTCAATTCATTCACTACAAAAATCCCAACGTATCCCCGGTGCGGGATGTTTGCGAGGAAGATGAGGAAATGCAGGAGATCGATGAAGGCGGTCCCATCACTACGCTTATGACAATCGATGACATGGAGCGAGAGGAAATGCAAAGTCCTTCAGTTACGGAACCAAGTCCTGCTCCAGAATCCAGCAAAGAAGCGAAAATAGAAGAACCTAAGGGGCGAGGACCGCGTCAGCCATATAACAAATAGTCGCCTGAGCAAATAGGCAAATTCATCACGTTACTGCAGGAAGAAGGATTATCGGTTACTGAAGCGGCACAGAGGACGCGTATTCCTCAAAGTACTGCATATAAACTACGAAAAGAATGGAATGAGAGTGATGGAGCCGTGCTGCCAGGTCTGAAGGAAGACGGGCGGAAACGCGGCAACAATACAAAGCTTGGAGAAGAGCATTCCGCTTATATTATAAATTACATTGACGAGAATCCGACCACAACTGCTGACCAGACGACCAAGGCACTTTGCGCTGCCTTTGAAGGACTCTCTATAAGTACTTCAGCAGTTCACCGGCATATGAGGGACAAATGCGCTCTGTCTCTAACGAAAACGCGCGTCTACAAAGAGGAGCGTGATTCTAAGCGGATTATCGAAGAGAGAGCGCAATCAATATCCCGTTGGATAGAAGATGGTATCAACTTCCAGGAGAATTGTGTTTTTATTGACGAGAGTGGATTTCATATGAATATGATCCGTTCAAGAGCTTGGTCGAAGAAAGGAACGCCAGCAACTGTCAAGGTCCCTACTCAGAGAGGTGTGAACCTTAGTATAATCGGCTGCATTTCTAGCAAAGGGGTCATATTGCTGTCAAAGAGGAATCCTATCCCTTCCAAAAAACGGAAAGCAGTCGGTAAACAGTCCAGTAGTAATATTGGCACTACCTCTGACCACTTCCATGCATTCGTGGAGATTTACATAAAGCTATGATGTTCGTCTCACGTGATATCTCAAAAGAACTGCTCAAAATGTCTCAGATTTCGTCCCAAAATCTGACTAACCGTCCAGATTAAACGCGATTCACTGTACGTTCTAAAAGCAAAAATGGCGTTAAAGGAGAAAAGGTACCATGGTGTCACGTGACCTGAAACGTACAAAAACATCAAAAAACCGGCTCATCCCACTAGGAGAACTAAGTGAAGATGCCGTGACCTGGAATCGAACCAGGGTCAGTGCGGCCACAACGCAATGTACTGCCACTATACTATCACGGCTTCTGACCTGAAGCAGGAATTCTGAAAAAAAATGTAAATAATTTCTTCGGAAAAAACAGTTTTACCAGTATTGTATGCCTTCCGATTGGAGCGGAAGGTAAAATGTTCATCCCCGGCAAAGAGTGCCTTTGTCAACACCCTCTACTGTTTTTATGCTTTTTTCTGCGTTTAGTTGTTCTTGAACTAGGTAAATGCTTATTTTATATTTGACAACGAATAAGCATATGTAGATGCTAAAGGTCATGGGAAATAACATTAATTTCTTCGTCCAGCTATATAATAGCAGCAGCTTCAATAATTATGACTATACGCATCCAATCACTAAAACTGTAACATCATTTTATACATTATTTCTAACGATTTATCGGTCTCTTTGGACCAAAGATCAAGCAGTGTTTCTGATTTGTCCCGTCCAGAATTTCCTTGCCAGGATAGGCAAGAGGCAGCTCGTTCCTAAACCCGAACCTTTTTCTCTGGGCGAAGTGATGGATCCTGCAAAACCGACGCGATCATTGGCAGAATTAGAAACAGATATTGCAAATATCAGTGCAGCGTTGGTCACTGTTAGTATTAACTGTATGTGAAGCATATAAAACTGTTAGGCGTGCTCAACGCGTATACTTTAGGTCTCGGACCTGCGATCAAGTTTAAGAAGCTTCGCTGCACTAATCGAAGACGAGAATCGGACGTCCAGCTTTGTACAGCAATTTACTGAACGATTGACAAATTTGAGGGAAGGCCTCGGACGCTTGTCGTTGGAATCTGAAAGCTTGAGAGGTAATGCAAATTCTCGCGCTTGCGTGCTACTAGTTAGGGCAGTCTGTTGTAATAACGAAAAACGTATCTAGGAGCTCTTGACTATGCCCAGTCTGCAGCGAATGCTAAATATGACTGGGAAAACATTAAAGCGTAAGTGTTGTATATAACACGAGTAAGATTGCATGAATATTAAGAGTGGTTTCAATAGCAACCTGGATAGCGGCGAAGCCGGCGAGGATGGAGCCAACTTGGTTGAAAACAAGAACAAGGAAGCAGAAGCCGGTAGTATTATACAAAGAGATGCAGAGCGGATACACAAGTAGGGAAATGAGAAGAAGGCAACGCATATAGAAAACTTTGCATATTGATCTAGCTCATTAGGGAACTATCATCTGTCGTCATGGAAAGGTCAACACCGCTCACCTCACAGTCTTCAACGAAAAAGTGGGTAAAAGCTGGATGGAATACACGACTATGCATATGTTGATTTATGTTTCGATCTTTGATATTAGCATAATCACGTCTTTTATCAAGGATTGGTTTACAAACGAAAAGGCTGAAAATATCAATGTATCTATAGAATCCGACAGTGAAGAACGGGAAGCATCCACTGGGTCAGCTTGCAGTATCACGGTACTGTAATCCAAAGCGGCCTTGTCTTGATTATTTTACTGACGTCTATCCATTCTTCTAGATCCAAGTAGCGCAGGCGCTAAAGGCTTCCTTGGATATGGAATATCACAAAGCTTCAGACAGCTTAATTATACATCGTTATGGAATCGATGCTGTCAGCGAAAAGGTAGTACAGGTGCTAATGGTGTGTTTAGCAACAACGGCATGCATACTAACAAATCACTATACATAGGCACCGCTTGAACATGATTCTCGTTATTTATTATTTCAAAAGCTGAACATCTTGGCAGATGCTGCTTTCCAAGATATGAGCGTCCTTCCAGCTCGAGAATCATTCATGTCGATAATGGTAAAATACTAGGAACAGTGTACGAATCACAAGCTTCTAACTTTCTGCCTGTGTAGAACTGGATTTCCAGCTACCACAACTTATTTACCGAACCTTGCGTGCGTTGCCACAAACGCTTGCAGCTGGATTCGCCGCAATATAAGCATCTACCTCCCATGGTACGGACGTGGGTTCGAAGGAAAATCGATTACATGGAACCAGATCGAGAGATGCCTCAGGCGTATACGACAGCCGGCATTGCTTACCATATGCAGTGTTTTGTCGGTGCTACCAAAGTTGCTGCAAAAAGCTGAGCGCTGCATTCTTCTACTCTCGTATAAAGCAAGAAGGACTTGTATACCTGCCTCTAAACGTACTAAACCACAGATTTGAAACCTGTCAAAGAATATCGTAGTCACTTTTCGAAAGACGATACTGCCTATTATGTACTTGACGAGAATATGGTTTGCAGCACAAAGGTATGCTTTCAATCGAGAATATCTTTAAGGGATCCATTCAAGCTATACGACAACATTAAAAGCAAGGCAGCTCCTTTGTACCTCATCCTTTCTTTGTTTAAAGCGCTGCATAAAATATTTCATTGTCTGTATTCGCAAACACTTCAAATGATGAAATCCTCTCCGTCATACCTTTTTTCCGCCTTTTTCTTCCACCTTATCTATTCATTCGTATGGATGTGTCAACCCCCTTCATCAGCGACGCGATTAGTCTGTTCAACAGTGATCAATATCTGTCTGTCCGAAGCAATTCCCCACATAAAAGGGAGGTCCTTCCTCTTAGTCTTCGGAATTCTGAGCAAGCATGCCACGTCAAAGCTCTTCGGCGATCACTTTGGTGGAAGAGGTCATAGCAAATGGTAAAGTTCGAATGGCAATGATGTCTGCCAAGGATATTGACATAGAAGCGCTGGAATGAGTCAATGGGTGACTCCTCAAGTGTTGTGAACTCTTCTCCAGGATTCAAAGTTGATCTGCGCCGAATAATCCAAAATAATCATCCCATCTTATTAGGAGTACGCACGCTCCATATGCTCCCAGCAGGATCTCAATCGATCTACGTCTGGTTGAGAACACACTAAGAAATGGTCGAAAAGAAGTCGACCAAGCAAATGCAGAGCTATCTCGAATAGATGCCCATTATTGAAGATGAGCAAGGACAAGGCAAAAGTCTTGGTCAAGTCCAAATGTCAAGCGTAAAACGCTTGTGTAGACATATGTTAAGCCTCGAGATTATGACTAAAAAAGAAAATACAAAAGCCAAATGCCATCATTCCACAATATCGATTTCTTCATCCTTATCTTCATTTTCGTCCTCCTCATCATCGAGGCTGCTGCCGCTCCGGGTGTCCACTAGCATACGATCATCTGCAGGTGCGGATGCCCTTTCTGCAATGGCTTCTCTTATCGATGGTGTTGGCACGTCTGTAGGTATTGGCAAAGATACAACAACGGTTCCTGGCTGACTGATGTCCACAGAGAAGGATCGACCTGCAACAGTGACACCTAGTTGACCCGACGATGGATAGAGGAGTTCTGCCTAAGCATGCTTTAACATTAGCATTCGAGTGCGTGTGATAACAACAAAACCGTGGCACTCATGTCCTAACCCATAACGATAAGTGAACCATCCCCACATCTGAGTTCGAGGGGACTCAACCGAAATTCGATCAGGCACAACGTTGAACCATCCTCCTTGTAATCTCTACTACTCAAAATTTGTATGATCGAATATATAATTTTCTGGACGAAAGGATCATCCAACTATGATACCTTTTTATATGTGCTTTGGTTGATGATTTATTTAGGTGACGCAACATGCCAATTCGTTTATCTTGGTATGCCTTAGACCCGAATTCAGTTTGGTTGCCCCAGATTCGCTTGGCCCACATTCATCAGACTGCCTCAACCAAAAGTTATAATGACCCGTTATTCACCCTGACCCAACAATGTATGAGCACAAATTTTAAGCCGTGATCTTCAGCAAGCGCAGCGAAAAGCGCCGCATAAAAAAAGAATTTTCCTCGGCACTACTCTTTTTTTGACATTTCTACAATTGCATAAGATGGGTTTTAGGAAGCAGAGAAAAGCAAATAAGGGAGAATGGAAAACCAAGAACGAAGAGTGGGTACCAGGCTTTGTTTCCATTCTTGTTTATTATTTCAATAACGATTGTGCGGGTTTAGTTATGATCTGCCTGTAACAGGAGATGATTTTGACTCTGTACCGCGATCGTTTGCTCGGATATTTAACTACAAGCAAGAACAAGAAGAAAAAGCAAAGGAGAAAAAGAAGAGCAACTCAGAAAAGAAAGAGACGGTAAATAACAAAGTGAGTTGCATTTTGTGTGTGTGTTTGTTGAATGTTAGTCCGAGATCTAACAATCTTGGGATCGCTAGCCCAAACTTGAGCTTCGCAAGGGGGAGAAGCTCCGAGACTTCAAGTCACGAGTAGAAAGAGTATATCAGAAAGAGATCGCGCAGACAGTAAAGTCGGTCAAGCCATTAACAGAGCGACGGCGGCGAAATCGGGAGCAACGGAAACTGAAGGAGCAAATGAAAAAGAAACGGAAACGGGGAGAGGATGACGATGACGATATCCGGGATTTTGAAAAACTGCGGGACGAAGTAAAGTTTGGGGAAGTCGTTGACGCACCGCCTGTTTTCAAAAAGATACCGAAAGCCCGTGGACGGGGCAAGGAGGTATTACCAAACTAACTGCGTTAATACAGAGGGATACAGATATCACTGACACATGTATACTATTGTTTAAAGGTTCTGGAGCAAAAGACAAAGGAGGCGCTTGCGAATGATTCGGAAGAGGACGAGAACATGAAACAACTCAAAGCATCGCACAAACGAAAAATACAAAACATGAGTGCATCCGCACGCAAAGCCCTGGAAGATGAGCGACAACGCGCGATTACCATGTATAGAGCAAAGAAAGCAAAGAAGATGGCCGAGGCAGGCCTTACGCCATTATCGTAAATTGTCCGAGTATAGTTGTATGTTAAGGAATGGATGTAAAGTAAACACAACTAGAATATGCTCCGATCACCATTCCATAGCGATTTGGTGGTTTAGTTGACAATTCCGGCATTCGCATATAAAATAACCAGGCGCTCTCACCAGGATGGAAGTTCCGTAGTTACTACATCTTTTTTTAGTTTCTTTGATACATTGGTAACGATGCGCTTCTCGCTCTCCCTCGTTTCTTCGGCCATGTTGGCTGGTATGGTTATCGCCGCTCCTACTCAGGAGAACAACAGCGAAGCTACCAAGGACGCCGCCCAGATCGCCACTCTCAAGTTGGGTGAAGCCTTCCAACCTTTCCACTGGAAGGTCGAAGGCGAAGAAAAACCCGTCGACCGTACCTTCACCTTGGATCTCGCCGAACCTGCCGAGCTCCAGATCACCGACTACAAGCTTGGTAAAGAACTTGTCCCATTTTTTTTCTGTTAATGAGATTATTATCTAACACTAAAAATGCACTCTAGGTGGTGACAAGTTTGAGGTCATCGACAACGGTCAGGTCTTGGGCGCCACCAGCGACATCGAGACCGAGGCTCGCTCTGCCTTTGCTGCCACCCCCGAAGAAGCATTGGAAGACCAGCGTTTCAGCCATGCTACCTTTGAACTTCCTCAGGGCAAGCACGAAATCACCGTCAACGTAGCCGACTCCCCCTTCAAGGACGGTACCGGTGCTCTCCGAGTCGTCCAAAAGGTCCAAGCCCTCTACAAGAAGGACGATGACCACAAGAAGAAGGGCAAGAAGGATGACAAGAAGTGGGACGACGACGATGACGACGACGATGACGATGACGATGACTGGAAGGACAAGAAGGACTGGGATGATGACGATGACGATGACGACGACGACTGGAAGGACAAGAAGAAGTGGGACAAGGACGATGACAAGGAGTGGAAGAAGAAGGAAGACCCCAAGAAGGAATGGAAGAAGGATGACAAGAAAGAATGGAAGAAGGAAGATCCCAAGGAATGGAAGAAGAAGGAACGAGAGACCGTCTACGTCTACTACACTGTCCCACCAGTTCCTGCTTACACTACCACCAGCACTACTTACACTGGCACTGTCACTGAGACTAACACCATCACCACTACCAGGTAAAGATAAAGAAACTATTATTGAAGATCAATTCATTAACTACTATTACAATTTATAGCACTCAAGATGTCATCGATTTCTCAGACAAGAACAACCCCGCATGGTCCTTGTACTAAGAAAACCTGTTCTTTGTTTTGTTCTTACTGCTTGCCATTTCAAAAGTTTCATACGCTTTAGAAAACAAATAAACACGTTTCCTTGATGCTGGCTACAATGCAATCATCATATCTTGATTGAAATTCCATGTAGAATAGTAACGACGTTGTTTTATCGAGTGATGTAAAAAAATGAATTAAAGGTAGAACATTATTATTAGGCAGGGTTTGCTTTTTAAAATACATATGGAATGAAAATGTAGGGAACCCTTTGGCAGTAACGTTCCCAGTCTCTACCGTACTTTTTAGCGCATCGTTGATGGTCGCGGGTAACACGATGTGTAAGCACCACCACGAAGAAGCAAAAGAAAAAGTACGGGAGGAAAGAACCGAAACCAGTAATCAATCCCCAAGAGATAGACATCATCAAATCTGTCAAATCCGCGTTAGCAATTCAATTTCCTCCTCTTCTGCATATACAATCGATTCCCGTACCTGCAGTGTAGTGAGGCTTACGGCAGATGCCAAACCAGCCAGAAGTGAGAAGCAAGTTTCCGTGTGCAGTTTGGATATAAGTAGGGTTCTTGATATGGGCCCACGGCAACTGCGGGAAAGCATTCTTGCGAGTCATGTACGATCCGTTTTGCTCCATACGGAAACGGTTCTTCTGGGCATTGCCGGTGTCATGAATGTAGTAGCCGAGGAGAAGAAGAGCATAGAGGAAGATGGTGTAGCCAAGGCCGTGAGTGATCGCCTCACCGGTCGAAAGCTCATACTTCATCATGTAGACAGAAGCATAGCAGTATGTGAAGGGTACACCGGCCATGTTCCAAAAGATAAGCATGAATCCTGGGAAACAAGAACATCGACAGTCAGCAAGGAAAAATGATGATGAAGATTATTCATCGTCGTTACTTACCATCCTTTTCATAAAACATGTCCCAGGAGGTGATGATGCATTCCTCACCCTTTTGGCAAGCATTCGAGTACAAAAAGTGAGCAAGGACCATGAAGAAAGCAGGGGCAGTGATGTATCCGCGGGTTTCATACTGCTTGATCAGACAGGAGAGAGAAATGAAGAAAAGCACAGGCCAGGGCACACGGGTTTCAGCCCACATTTTCAAATCAACGTGGCCAATACGAGGATTCAAGCAGGCACCCATAAAATAATCGTAGAAGAAGTTACCAGACATACGGTGATGTTTGCCCATAACGCCGCTAATGACATAGACGAATGTAGTCATAGTGAAGCCCCAGATAATGGCGACCTAGGGAAATATACAATGTCAGTTCATCCTGATTCTAAGTCTCAAATTTAACACAATATCTTACCGTCATAATGCTGCCAAAGTTATCAATGATCTCGGTCAGACGGAAGACACCGCTGATGTGAAGACCAGCAGAGACAGCCAAGGTAAGATACCATGCAGAGAGACCGTTGCAAAGGTACTTAAGCTAGGATATAATCCTTGTCAACAAAATCCGACGTCTAATTGCATGAAAGTCGTTTGCTATTTTTGACTTACTCTCTTGCCCTTCAATGAGGGAATGGGCAAACCTTCAACGACAGGGCCGGGCATGATATAAGCCAAAATGAACGAGAAAACAACGTATCCCATGTAGATTTTTATAGCCTTCATGGTGGGGAATGCGCCTTCCACAAATTTGGCCCACAGCTCGTTCCAAAAGAAGTCGGACAAGGCCTCTTTCGTAAATGCTTCAGGATAAATGAGCTTCCCTTGATTCTCTAGGCAGACCCAGAAGTAAACCATTAAGAGCGGAAAACCGGCCATCATGGCGCAGACACCAATTGGGCCTCCAAACTCATAGACGATCTCGTTGTCAAGTTTCTTGTCCAGTTCGGTGACATCTGCCTTGAACAGTGGGACGCCGTTCTTGTTAATCTTTGATGGTTTGTCCGTATCCCTTTGGGCGGCCATTTCAAAAAACGATGCCAAAAGGAAGGAAAGACTTGGAAAAAAGGAAATGAACTGGATATCATCGTGTTGCACATCATCCATTGTTTTATATAGTGCCCCCGTCGACCCAAGCGGAGTCGAGTGTCTGGATCCACGGCCGCCGTTAACCGACTTTTGGCATTGTCCACTGTCTTCTCTAGTAACTCTAAAGTGAAACTACAGTACCGACAATTCTAATGCATGAGGCTAACGATTTTTATGTAGAGGAGCACTCTTTAGGAGTTTGATCGCTCGTAACATGGATATTTTGGCGCCGGGGACAAGGTCCGGTGTGACACGGCCCACACAGCAGCAACGCATTTGATGGATTAGAATCCCGCGTGCTCGTTTCAGTTGCCAAACTATATGCTCACTGCAGAGATATCGTCCAAGTCGCAAAGATCGTTTGCATTTGTCGCTTAAAATATATGTATCAATAGATATAGGGATGAGTAGTACTGTTTGTGGGATCACGAGCGTCCAGTCTTGGTAGCAACCTGGTACCGGTGGGTTTTCCCGAATATGTGACTCTATGTCGCCCACAACGCCGGTAAAGATTAACCGGACAATTTGAATCGCTAGTAGTCCTTGAGCCACTCCCATTTTATTGAAATATCCATCACATTGACCATGGGGTCCTTTTTTTTTTTTTTTTTTTTTGCTTGAACATAAATGGCTACTAAATACACAGGAATTTAATGGTTTACAGACACTTCTATTCATCAATGAATGCAACAACTGCGGGCGGCGGTACGTATAAGGAGATTCTACAGCATCAATATGACATCCATGCGAGTATATGCCAATCCTGTGATAATTAGTTTTGCTGACAGGTTACTGCTCATTCAGAGAAGAGATATACTTGACGGTGTGTGCTGAATATGTCTCTAGCTACCTTCAAGATCTGGGTTCAAACGAGAAAAGAGACAAGTATTTGTAGCCATTGAACAGTCAGTCATAGCATTTCTCTCAATGCAGCAGCAAGTATTTCAGCAATAATTTCTTGCAATCCATGATTCACTGTTTACAGAACGTATATATACTATTGCAAGAAAAGCAGAGTCAATCGTGAAGGTGATGAATGATGCTGGGAAGTGATTTGCCTTTTCTGCATTGTCCGCCACCCCAAATTTAGCAACCACCTGCTGGGAGCCTGCATTCGCCCTCTCTTTTTGTCGACGTACCGTAAGAAATCGCTATCCATCCATCGTCCATCAGCCATCCATCCAGCTATTTACACGTTAAATCGATCTAGATGCCTCCCAAGTTCGACCCTACAGAAGTAAAGATCATCTACTTGCGAGCAACTGGTACGGCCACATGATTCAGCAACTGCAATGTGACAATGTCCTAATGTAATTGAAACTCTAGGTGGTGAATTGGCCGCCTCCTCCGCTCTTGGTACGTCCAGAACGACTAGAACGGCAAATATACGAACGGTACAATGTCTGACATTCAACAATTTGTATAGCTCCCAAGATTGGTCCTCTTGGTTTGTCCCCCAAGAAGGTCGGTGAAGATATCGCCAAGGGCACCAAGGACTGGAAGGGTCTCCGCGTCACCGTCCAGTTGACCATTCAGAACCGTCAAGCTCAGGTTTCCGTCGTTCCTTCCGCTTCTTCCCTCGTTATCAAGGCTCTCAAGGAACCCCCACGTGACCGCAAGAAGGACAAGAACAGTATGTATCGTACTTTGCACTATTGATTTAGTAGGAATATAATATTAATCAAAATCGATCCACACACAGTCAAGCACACTGGCAACATTTCTCTCGATGATGTTATCGAAATTGCCCGCACCATGCGCTTCAAGTCCTATGCTCGCGAGCTCAAGGGTACCGTCAAGGAAATCCTTGGTACCGCCAACTCTGTAGGTTGCACCGTTGATGGCCAGAGCCCCAAGGACCTCTGCGACGCCATCGACGCTGGTGAAGTCGAGATTCCTGTAAGTTGACGATACACAAAACCCAAATGTTAGACTTTACTGACTATTCGCATAACTGTAGGAAAAATAAACAAAACAATAAAAAGGCGCTTGGACTTGGATGATATATGCATCAGCAAAGCATTGTAAATTGTTTTTACTTTATTGTGGATTGACTTTGACAACGATTTTGCCCATGGTCTGGTTGCTTTCCATCAATTTGTGGGCATCAACGATATCTTCCCAGTCGAACACCTTGTCAATGAAAAGCTTATAGTCGCCTCCGTCAGGTTTTGAGAAATGTCCTTGGATGACATGCTCGTATACAGCATCGCGGAGACGTCGCTGGTATTCCAATGATCTGCTACGGAGAGCGGAACCTTCAACCTATGCGAATACATGGGTTAGAAAAATAGCATGATTCTTTTTACTTTCACTACTGCAACTTACTCTGAGTCTCTTTCGAAGGAATGCTGAGAGATTCACATTTTCTACTACAGGTCCCGACAAGAAAGCCAACAGAACCATTCTGCCATCAAGTGCCAGCGTTTCGATGTTATCATGCCAATAATTCTTGCCAATGAAATCGATGATCACATCAACGCCTCTCTTTGAAGTCTCTTGTGCGATCTATTCAAGCCAAAAGCGAAGGAGCAGTTAATTTTTAGGAGGATACACAAGATGCCGGACAACGACGTACAACTTCCGCCCAGTTCTCGGTTTTGTAGTTGATGGCACGAGTTGCGCCCAGCTTCTCGCAGAAAGCGGTCTTTTCGTCCGAACCAGCAGTGACAAAGATACGCTTTCTGGTATTACAAAATCATTTCAATTAGGGAGGAGAACTGCTAAGATATGTAGTGTCTTGTTCAGCTTACGCTCCAGCATTCTTTGCCAATTGAATAGCAGCGATACCTACGCCGGATGCACCTGCGTGGATCAAGACATCTTCTCCAGCCTTCAAACCGGTTACAAAGAAAAGAGCCTGGTACGCAGTGAACCAGGTTTCGGGGATAGCGGCTGCTTGTTCAAAGGACAAGCTCTCTGGTTTGGGGATAGCAAGTGCTTCCTCCATCACTGCATACTCGGCGTAGCCTCCGCCGCCCATGAGGCCGAAAACTGCATCTCCAGGCTTGAAGCATTTCACTAAGTGGGATCAAACAAGTCAATGACAGGCGTGAGAATATATATGCCATACATGTTACCATTTTTGCCCACAGCTTCAACAATGCCAGATACTTCAACACCAAGGATATGGCTAGCTCCGGGTGGAGGTGGATAGTTTCCTTGACGCTGAACAATATCCATTCTGTTCAAGCAAAAACATTTGACCTTAGCTGTCATTATTAGCATATATTACATTCCCATGTCATGGCAACCTAATTTACCTTGACCAAGATCTGCGAATCGCCTGGTGTAGGTGTCGCGGTTTCGCCAAGGTAGAGCTGCGAGGCATCGCCTTCATCGCAAAGCAGTCAGCGATATATAAAGTGAGGCGTATTGTCGCGTAGTATTCTCGACTTGCCTGGTTGTTTTACGAGAACGGCGCGCATAGTGTAAGGGAATAAAAGGAAAAAAAGTTTGGTACAACGCCTGTTTATATATTGCTCCGCCAGTGCATTATGCATTACTAATGCAGTAGAAGCAACGAGAAGTACTTATTGATTAGTAACCGACTCTCGTCGTTCTTGGGGAGCATTTATGGCCATATATTCAGAAAGGACATGATGTATCTAAGGTATACTCTGCTTTTATTCTGTTGTGTTAGGTGCTTCTCTAGAAATGATGGTAGCAATATATATGTTACAAAAAAGAAGGTAAAGAATGATATATAATGAAGGAATGGGTTTGTCAGTGGATGATTACGGAACGTGAGATAGGAGGAAAAGAAAAAATTTAATATCTAGGTTCATTCATTGCTTTTCGGTCGTCGCTATTCTTGCCGGAACACCCTTGTTGGAGTTTTCGTCTGATTCCATGATACTCATATTGTCTTTCTCTCCTTGCTTCATGGCTTCCAGCTCCTTTTCCGCTCTAAAGACAAGCATAGACTTTGTAGAAAAGACAATATCCAGTTCTTCCAAAGTCTTGTTGCTGGTCTCCGGATAGAGAGCCCAGACGACAGGGATTGTCAAAAAGTTGAAAACAGCGAAAACGATAAACGTGGCCCAGCCGATACGCGCAAGCATAGGAGGTGTGATTTCCATAATCAATGCATTGCCGATAGACCAGCCAACGACACTCCACGCGCCGCCTCTTGCTCTTACTTTGGTAGGATAGATTTCGACCTTCATGTATCGGGTTAGATGAGAAGTGTCATCTAAGTATTAAATCGCTCTCGATAGACTTACCGGGTAGAGCCACGGCACTGCTAACCATGTCATACCAAAGAACCCAGTGTAACCAAAGGTAAAGACAGTAGCTGCGATACCGAAACTAAGCGGCGACATACTAATGATATTAGGCTTGGTCAAGATGCCGACAAGAATAAGACAAATGCCTTGCAAGACTGCGCCGTAGTAAAGTGTAAACCGTCGACCGAGGCGATCCACAGTAAACACGTTTACGATGGTGCATATCATGTAATACATGTTGTTGAATCCCGAGAGTAGCTGTGCGGTCTTTTCTGAAAAGCCAGCTGTGCGGAACACGGTCGGTGCATAGACTGTGATCTGTTGTTGTCGTAGAATATGGAAACAACGCACGCCCCGTCCGCTGTCAGTTTTCGATGACTGGAAAAACAAAAGTATCAGAAAGACTCACCACACCGATGCCACAGAGTTCTTGCAGGATTTGCAGCCAAATTGACAAATGGACTCGTCGTGGGATATTAAGTTTGTCGTACTTGAGGAGCATGCTAAGATACGTAGGTTCTCCCTCTTCGGATTCAAGTTCATTGGCTTCCATGACTTGATTGTATTCGGCCTGAACATCCGGATGGTTGGGATCGCCTCCGCCGCGGAGTGCGGCGAGGATATCAATAGCTTCTTCGTGCCGGCCCTTTTTGAGCAACCATCGTGGTGATTCCGGGAAAAAGTTGATACCAAACGCAAGAAAGACGAGCGGTACCAGCTGGAATGCGATGGGGAAGCGCCAGCGTAAACCGCCTTCCGTGTAACTCATACCGTAATCGAGCCAGTACTACATAGATTGTTTGTGTGCAAGCAGCTATATCATCAGCATATGGAACGCTTTCCTTGTCATAGTTGTTTGGATCGACTTACAGCGACGACGACACCAAAAATGTTTAGCGTAAATTCCATGGCAATAAACATACCCCGGGAAGTATGATGTGATGTCTCAGCACTCCACACAGGGACAATGGCGTTTCTGTGATGACACATCACGGTTAGCACATCCCAAAAGAAGAAATCCTTTACATACTAGATCGCATAAACCGCGCCTTTTTTTTCTTTTATCGTGGTACGTACAAATGACCGGTTCCAATACCCGTGATAATGCGAGAAGCCATCATCCAAGCAACATTCTGCGCTGATGTCTGCAGAACAGCGCCGATGATGGCTATCAACGATCCTACGACAACTGTCTTGATTCTTCCAATCATATCTCCGATGTAGCCACCCATTAATGCACCGATCAGTGTTCCAGCATAGTACACCGCTACTATTCCGCCTAGCATCGCATCTCTGCCTTGGAGTTCCATTACGTTGATGTAGTCGGGTGATATGTTGACACCGCTCATAACTCCTTGATCATACTACACAGGCATGTTATGCAATGTTTTTTCGTGCTGCTCAATGTCGAACTTACGCCAAAGAAGAAGATACTGAGACCGGCAGCGAGATTGATGATAAGGATGAGGTCTGCTCCGTAAAAGTGGCGATAAAAGTTGTAAACTTTCATAGTTTTCTTCTCTTATGCGGTCGGAGGAGATAGTAAAAGAGGAAGACACCAACCACAGAAAAGATAAAAGTATATGAAACCAGTCAACGAAAGAGCAATCGCCAGTTTCTCCCCGAGGTGTTATATACTAGGGCTTATTCGGGGGTAGGCTCCCATTTGTTTACGTTTGGATCTGCATGTCTCGGTATTCCTCTGCAGTGTTCCCCATCGTTAAAGATATTTTTCTTTTCTTGTTCACTGCTGCAGCCACTTTAAGGGGTCTGTCTGCCTGTCTGTCTGGCATTTTCTGGCGCGCTCTCCCCATCTTATCTCTTGTTATATTCATCCCCGCACGACCCCAGCATCTATTGCGTCTTCCACTCCTTTGGATCTGAGAGTTTCTTGTGTGCTGTTTGGATCTGGTTTTTACGCTTTTTTTTTCTCGGGGCATTTTTCCTCATTTGTCAAATCTACATCCCAGTGACGTTAACTTAATCATGACAACAACAGATTGAGTTAGCGTAAGTGTCGTTGCTGCTCAGCATCAGGAAGGGGCGGGGGCCAAGTTATATCAACTGTTCATATATTGCCACATCCCGCTTCATATGCAGCAAACTCCCAGTTTCTACAGCTCTTCCATCACAGTAAAGCGCAGTTCATTTCGAATTTGTTGGGAAACTGGATACACACATACTTTTTTGATTTACAGTACACAATGGGTGTTAATAATATCTCGTTTGCATCACCTCATCTAGCCGAACTTGTCTTCCGCCGAAATAATGAAAAGTCAAAGGTAGCAGCAATGTTTGAGCCAGATGCTGATATCTATGTCCCATGGCGTTTCCCAGCCCCTGTGATTCATGATATGTAGGTGCGCATTTGAGATGCATTAGATATAGTTATATAGTTGCTGGCAGGCCAAGATGCATATCTTGTTAAGGGTTCCCAGCATTTGATGTACCCGTGCATATTTCCTTCCATATTCCTCCACCGATAGGCTTCCTACTGCATATAGAATGTGTTGCATTCTAGACTGTCCAGTAACTGCACACCAGAACCTATGGGCTGCAATGCAGAATCTGGAATAAATTATTGTACATCGGTTGAAAATGCAGAATTCGAACACCTGTGCTGACAAATCGGCCCATTGAAATCTGCACAGTCGTCAGGATGTTATGTACGATTGTCAGCAACAGCCATAATTGGAGATACAAAGGTACAAGGCAGCTATCGTGCTGCTAATAAACATCGGCAGAATTTTACACTTAACGGCGATCCTGGCTGGTGACGAGTACCCCGCATCATTTTCTAGTCTACAGCGAAGCTTCTTCTTTCGATCTATGATAAGAACTGCAAAAACGAGCATAGATGGTTTCGGACTCCTTTATCAATTATGTACCCAAGAATATATAAATACTCGTTGCTGAAGTTTATGCAAGTTTAGATAGCCTACAGAAGACATCACTGCCATGAACGTTAAAAACTGGATACTTTAAATCCTGAAGTATGCCGATCCGTTCCGATACGATCAGAGTGTGCCAGTTATTTCTTGTTCTTTTGAACCGTTGATCTCACATCGCAGTAACTAAACTGTACATTTGAATTCGTCCTCAATCGACAAGTGTTGAAGGTATGTGTGAACCTTGATGCAATCTATCTTATTGATTGCTTTTAGGTTGCCAAGAAGCAGTGCAATGTGTTCATACAGCAGAGCGCGGCAAGCCAGAGCACAAAGTCTATATTGGAGAGGGACTCTCAACGTTTGTTTGTGTCGGATTTGTATGTCGTATGTCTCGGTTTTCATCTGCAGTGTTTGATCGTTGATTTTAATTCTTCGCTGTTTTACGCAGTCATTAAGGGCTCTCTTGCATTTTTCGTCTGTGCAGATCCGCATAATCCTTGACTACCGTTGAGTTGTTTCCTATCCCGCCTAAACTTTGTTATTTATACCTATTTTGAACGAGATTTTGAAGTTTCTGCGGTTATGACTCTGGGTTACACCCTTTTCTTTTCGGGGCATTTTCCTCATTTGTCAAATTTACATCCCCACATTAATCGAATCACGTTAAAGGAGTTAGCGTCTGTGTGAGAAGGTTATAAACGTCAATCTATAAATTACCAATCAAATCGCATCCGGAATCGAATGCTAATTATTAGTCGAGCATTTACTCCCACCAGTTGCTGCATTAAGTCTATCTAATAATCAAGATGTTCATTAAGTTGCAGAAATTGAATTGCTGAACATACTCGCACTGGGTCTACGGTCATGGTTGCGCTGCCCTTCTAATGAAGATAGCTAAAGACAGGCATTGGGTTAGAGCTGAAAATTCACGTCTATCATTAGATACCAATGGGCAACCCTGGTTACCACGCAATTTCAAAGTCTATAAGTGCATTTTATGGGATAATAACTGAAAATGAGATGCCGCGCAAATGCATGGAATTTCGTCTCAGAAGGCAAATCACTGGGTGGGGGAGAAGGGAGGAGAATAGCGTTGCAGCCAAAGGTGTCGAATTCTTCATTTGCGGCTCCTTCTTTTGACATTACACCTGATTGACGACATGCCACCATCGTCGTCGCTGGATCGCCTCGGGGACTCCAGGCTATGCGAGTCTCCAAAAGACATTTTCCATGATAGCAATATCTTTATCGTAAACAACAGTGCTGCAAGTTTGCCCTTTGCTGTGCCTCCTGGCAAACAAGAGGTATATACAGCAGTGCAGCAAACCGTATATACATATTCGTACATGGAACGTAGTAGACTGACATACCAATGGGTGATACTCGACGTTGGCCTTTTTAAAGTTAGAAGCAAACATGGTATCCCTCCCACAGACATTATTACCTGCAAGGTCGGCTATTGTTCGACAACGTGCGTCCACAATGCCCTCCATTATCGCACCTCCAGCACGTTCCTCTAGCCTGCGAAGGAAGCCCAATGTGACACCAGATTTAGCCGGTACGCAAAAACAAAGAAATGTGAACGCCACGATGACGACAGCGAGCTTGTCATCATCAGATCGGCTTCCTGCCAAAACAGACAATGAAAATGAAAATACAGAAAAGCCAGACGACGACGCAGAAGAAGAAGTGACATCCTGCCTTATGAGCTGGAAACGCCACTCAGCGCTCAAGTTAGCATGCAGAGATAGCATGTTTACTGACGATGATAGCAGCGGCAGCAATGCTCCTACCGATATCCCAGAGGAATGGCAGACAATGGCAGATAGCTTTTGGAGAGGACAAGATTGCAGCAGCTTTGTAGTAAAGCCAATGACAATCGCATCGTTCTTGGGTGGAGCGTACGTACACCAACAAAATCTGTCTACTAGCGCCCTTTTACAACCAACGACATCGCATATATAGGTCGCCGACCAACCAAGGTGTACTGCGGTTGTATCTATCGAAATTCGACTTTACCGGTGCTGCGCTGGATGAAGCTTTCAGGTAAGCACCCAATAAAGCAAAGGAGCATATTCGTTACTTTGCGTTGTTGACGCTGAGAAAATATATAACAAGGATGCTATGCGCAAAACTGTTTTTTAAAGCGGAAGCACAAGAAATCGATCGCATCTTGGAAGCATTTGCACATCGTTACTATGCATGCAATGATTCTTGTCTATATAAGAGTGCAGGTAAGTAACTATAGAAATAGTCTCGACTTTGGCATGTTCAGAAAGTACTAAATACATGAATTATCCTTTTCTGCAGATATCGTGTACAGTGTAATATACTCTCTCATGCTCCTCAACACAGACTTGCATATAGCCCGCGCAATTATCTCCGGCCATACACCAATGGCGAGCGATACCTTTGTAGACAATACCCTGACAAATATCCTTGAACTTGAGCATGAGCATTGTCGCGACACGAAATGGCAGGAAGAAATGCGGACGCACTTGGAAGAACTTTACATATCCGTCAAGAAACAGCCATTCGTACGGCCAACGCGACGGAAAACATTGCTGCAACGTGGAGTTGGCTCTCTGAGACGGCGCGGTACCAAGAATAACAACAACAAACATAACAACAACAATACCAGCGCTACGCCACTACCAACAAGACAAGAGTCACTTCCCACTACCTCCAACTGGGAACTGACTGGATACCTCTCATTTCAAGCAAATATCTCCGCATACTACCGAGCTACAATTACATCTGGATATCTGTATATATCTTCAGGGCAACATCAGAAGCAGCAGCAGCAGCAGCATCAACAAATGAACAACGTTACTCTCGAAAGATCGAAGAGCACAGGTCTCAAATATTACTATCACAGTTGCGCGAATCTCTTAAGGGTGAGCAGCGTAAAACATTTGCATAATAATAGACGGAATCTAGCCTAACAAGTGAGCTTAACAAAAAATAGAGCAAAAGCCGCAGCCTCAGCAGCAGACGGACAAAGGCAGCAACAACGGATAATATGCCAGCGACGGGCAGCAAGGAGATGGTGATTGCTCTAGCAGGCTGCCGAGCGTTTCCAAGCGACTTGGACGTGCTGCTATTTTATGTATGCTTGCAGAACGGCCGCACGTTGATGCTGAGAAGCGAATCTCAGGACAAGACCAAACAATGGGTTCAACATTGTAATTATTGGAGTAAACGGAAATTGCCCACAATACAATGTTGAAAACAAACAAGCGATACGGTTTTTAGGCGCAGAGGCCCTTTTCTTGGATGTGCTTATTCCTGAACCTTTGGCCCTTATTGTGAAGCTTTCAATTAGCTACTAAATAATGGACCAGAGAGTGTTGTTTTGCAAAAGTTGATAAATAGTGTGAGCTTAGGCTATAGCTTTTTGAATGAAGCATGCTAGCTTTACACAGACAAAGGTGGCGAGATATTAGACTAGCGATTGCTTCGAATTGACGGGTGCTATTTTCATTCGATAGATTCCTTGTCTCCAAGTATTTCGTCGCACACAAACTTGGCTCACAGAACCTGCTACGAGCTTGATGAGACATTTCCGTTTCCTTTTTTTTTTTTTTTTTTTTTTTTTTTTTTTTCTTAACAATAATCTCACGCAGCTCGTGATTGTTCAAAAATGACCCAGGTCAAGGACTCACTTCAAGCCGAATTTTCGGTATCATTCCTAGCACTCGGATGCTGCATACACAGATAATATGCATGCGCAAAAATGATTGCAAGGATTATAAAATCGGCTTGAGTGAGGCATAGGAATAATAGGAATGGCGCTTCGGCGGTGTCGGGTCTGCTACCAAGAAAATTTGCCCGCTGCTGGTGGTGATGGAAAGGAATGAATTGTACCACGCTCGTATTTGGAATAGGTAATAAGCGTTTGTTATCTTTGACTTTTTGCGTGTGCTATGCAAATCAATGGACGGTATACATCGGGCAGTCGTCATTTTGGACGGCTCTCATTGGCCTTTGTAAAATTTCTGAGCGAACGTTACACTTCAATGCCCCTCGTTCCGAACGGTAAACGTCGGTGTTTTGCTTCACGGGTGCTCTTCCATCCGACGAGCGGGTTTGTATTCCAGCATCAGCAGCATCAGCATCAGCAGCAGTAGCATCGCTTCTTTGCTGAGGCCGATGATGACGTTGATGTACATCCGAAAGTATCCGAAAGCGGACAGCAACTGAGCAAAAAAACAAACAATTATTAGGTACATACAATAAAGCCCTCAAGATCAGTCTGCAAGTAACATATTATATGAACAAACAACAACTAGGAACGAAAAAATAACATGTGGACATTCTTAAGGAGTAAAAAATAATGCTGCTGTTCTATTTGGGTTCAATCTGCATACCAATTCAACAAACATAAACCCCAAGAAGCTATTTATTACATTTACGCCAGTCTTATGTAAAGCGTAGCATTTTTTTAGAGTGAATCTCGATTTTCTAAATCAGAGAGAGAGAAAGAGAGAGAGAGTGTGTGTGTGAACGCGTGAGAGAAAAAAATTGGGAGGATGATTGTGCTCTATATAGAAGTCCTTGATAACCATCCTCCTCCCCGTCGCGTGAACACCATCAGCTGCCTGCTGAACAAGCTTTTTTACAAAAGGGGTATATCCAAGGATACCCTCGTCCGTCGTCTTGCGTCGTTGTTTTTTTTTCTGCAAAGGGCGGGACGGACCGAACGAAAAAGCAGCACACCCGATTCCCGCTCGTTCCGAAACCGTCTCTTCTCAACAATCATACGTTTCGATTCAGGCTTATCATCTGGGAAAGGTGCTGCATTCAAGCGTGTGAAATGGGGAGGAGCAACATATTGATTGCATATGCCATAGCAACGATGATGCTTGCGCATTGTAATATGTAAAAGGCTGGATTTTTCCCACGTAGCGGACTTTTTGTCTTTTTCTGACAGGCGAATGAAAATGCGCCTTGTTATCTACATATGCCCTTGCTCTTATCATTTCCATCTTTGGCCAATACGGGTCTTGATCGCATCTATCTGCCGTTTCCCCATGTTACCGTTCTTGATGAATGCGAAACGACGACAAGAGCGAGAAGATCGTACTCCTCCTCTCGTTAAATTGGAGGATCACTAAACGATGTTATCCTACAGATAGCGCATACACACACATTGCAGCCGATCGAGGCTCAGGAGATTTAAAAAACGTTTTCGCTTTAAAAGCACATGTTCAATTCCGGGAAACGATGATTGTCCTGGGAACGTACGTGAGAAAAATTGTCCATGTGACACCCGAACGACAACCATCTTATCTATGTGCGTTTTCAGCCAATCAATACTTTATTTCAAAAATATAGCATTTAGTTAACCCCTCATTTTTTGCCTCTCTCTCCCTCTTCCCTTTGTACATCTTTTCTTTTTTGTTTATTTTACATCTCTTTCTTTCTTTCTCTTCGCTTCTTACAGCTAAATGGAAGAAGAACATCAATCGCATATAATATCGGAACAAGTGTTCGGGTCTAGTAAGAAGATCCAGTTCGTTAGCGTCTCGCCGATGGACTCGTTGTTGAGTGCCGTCAACCATGCTCATCGAATCCACCTCCCTCATCCATCTTCTTCACAACGCCACGCAAAAGACTACCACGCTGGCCCGCAGCGCCCAATGTCGATAGAATCGCTGCTGCATTCAAATGGCCAGGATATGCCTGCATTTGAAAACACAAACAGCAGCAAACGGCGGTGGCAAAATGTCACTACGGATTCTGAGGAGAGATCTGCAAAAATGCGCCGTAAAGCAGAGCAGCTCTCGTCAAATGGTGGTGTTGCTTCGAGAACAGAAAACCAACAACAATCACAGCAGCAGCAGCAGCATATGACAACTATCACCTGCCTTCACGCAGCTGTTGCACAAAAATCGTACGGTTCTGAAAAGCGGTTCTTATGTCCACCACCTACTGTGTCTATCCAGCAACAGGGCCCGGATGTACCCGCCCCGGTCGTTTCCATGGCCGTCGTATCAGAGAATGGCGACCGACCCTTGGAACAGAAGATCTTGCTTGACGAGAACAAGCAAGGCAGCTTCAAATACTTGCACGTCACTGGCACAGCAAAGGCAAAGCAGTTTTATTTGCGGGTCAGTCTCAGTCACAACCATTTTCACACTTTTACACCGAGCAGTCCATCATCGTCATCCTCGTCCTCTTCCGCCGCAGCCAAAAGCCCACCCCCACCCCCACCACCATCGTCTCCACCATCTTACTCAACCTCCTCCTCCTCTTCTTCTCAGCCATACGTGACCTTCTTTTCTTATCCCGTCTCCATCATCTCCAAACCATCGAAGAAGACTGCAAAGGCACGCAACGTGTCCAACTGCATTGTCGCCAACTCTCAAATTTCCCTCTTCAACCGCATCAACTCGCAAACCGTGCGCACAAAGTACATGACTATTCAGGACAACAAGCTCTGTGCAAAGAACTCGACATGGTCACCATTCGAGATTGTTGTCTTGCGTCAACCTGTGCAGACGAACGTTGGTATCTCGGACGAACCTTCTTCTCTTGGTACTGCTGCATTGGCAGGAGCACATCATCACCATCTCCACCAATCATCATCTGGGTCAAGCAATAGCAGTAACAACAACAACAACAACAACAACAAAAATGGCGGTACCATTCCTGTCACGTACGGTTCAGAAATCATGTTCAAGGATACTCGCACCGGGTTCCAGTCACCACACATGATTATTCGCAAGGTCGATAAGGGCCGCATCTCGCTTTCAGCCTGCGGGCCCGTCAGCCAGATGCAGAAAATTGCATTGCAACTGGCTAGCACTGATAACAGCGACAGCGAACAACAGCCTGTTTACTTGAGCGCGAGCGGCAAGTCAATGGCATTGCAAGGCGACGAACAACAGCAACAGCAACAGCAAGCATCATCATCATCATCATCAGCAGCAGCAGCAGCAGATGACGATAACGGCGCATGCACGACAAATGCCACCTGGCTTGATTTTGCCCCATCCAAACTATCCGTCGACAACAAGCCCGGTCAAGAACGCGTCGAATGCGTCGATGACTTTTTGTGCTGGACCATTGTCGGCATCGCCAAATTTGAGTACAGCTACATTGAACCTCCTGTCTCGCCAACAAGCAGTAACAGCAACACACCACCGTTGTCCTATCAACACTATCACCATCACCAACATCAAACTTCTTCTTCTCCACCACCGCCGCCCGCTACATCTGCTGCCATGGTCTCCTCCCTGTCATCCTACGAATCCGATCGACACCACCACCAGCCATCACCTCCTCCCTCGCCACCTCGCCGCATCGTGCCGCTACCCATGATCATGTCGGTCGAGTACCAGCCACAAACACACACTGTTCAAGTCCTCGGCAAGCATTTACTGCAGCCCACTGTACCGGCACGGGTGTTCGATTTCTACCTCGGCTCGCATGGCCCACTGAGGGTCAAAGATCATCATTACAGTCACGACGACCTTCAGCTCACACTCGAGTTGCCGCCTGCGCAAGACTTGCTCGTTGCGAACCACGACGTCTTGATCACCAAGCACGATGGCTCGCGGTACTTGGAGCTGTCGCTGGTCATGAAACGTCACGACGGTAACATCTATGGCACGGGCAAAGCACTCGCGTGCGACGTGCTTGTCAACTTTGATGCCGGACGATGGTCTGTAGTGCCCCATGCAAACTCTCCCTAAGTCTTCGCTTTTCAAATTGATATATCCCTATCTTGCCCTCTCTCCCTCCCTCTCTCTCTCTCCTTGAAATTCTCCGTCGTTTCTTTGTTTTTTTTTTTTTTTTCCTTATCTTTCTTTTCTTTTCTAGTGTCGATATACCTTTGTTGTTTGTTCCCTATATGTTACTATGCCTCCTTGGAATGGTGTTTTTTCTCTGTACATAAATGACTCTCAGTACTACTGATTTATTCATGCAAAATTGTGTGCATATCAGGCATCGTGTATAATGCCATTACTCGGGGCTCTGATGGTATTCTTGCTTTTTGAAGATGAAGGTGCATGTAGAATGAACGATGGACCATTATTCGAGTTCTCAACTGTAGTTATGATGGTTGCAAGCCTTTCATCTAGCTGACAAGTCAAGAGATGATGCTTTCGCTGCGCTGACAAAGAGTAAGCTTGTGCACAAAATGGGAGATTTTATTTGCTCGGTCGCTGAATCGTTCTAGGTGACCTTAAAACACAAATGAAATAAATCACCCGCCGCCGGCGGTCACTTTGCAGGTGACACAACATGCACAGCAGAACATGAATCCGGCCATTTTGGACGAGGTGCCGCGCCTTTACCGCAAAAGCTATCTTTTGGGTTCGCGCCGCCGGCGACAACGACCAAGTAAATCGAGCCAGCGGACAGCAGAGAGCAACCACCGTGAGCACCAACAACGACGAAAGCAAACGCACCAGCACCAGCATCAGCACCAGCATCAGAAACCATGTCAACATTCAGCACCGAATTTTCATCCTGACACTGTTGACACATTTTGTTTCCGATGGCCAGCGCAGCAATGCTACGTACTTGCGCGTCTTCTAGACGACGGTGTTGCACTGTGTCCGATTCCGTCTCGCCGTCGTGCATTTCTCTACTTTGCACATGCACCGATGCCTCGACATCCACCACCGGCATTACCGCGCACTCGTCGTCCTTCAAAAGTACAGACCATGTTCCAGTCTTGGAAACACACCCTGGCGGTTGACGATGCTGCTACTGCTTCCAGAGATAACAGTGATGACGCTGACGACGTCGACGACGAAAACAGTGATGGAAGAATTCCTCGAAATAGCAACGACAATGATCGAGAAGTAACATTGGCCGATGTGCTCGAGGAAGCAAGCGATCTCATCAAAGACGGGTGGATCAAGACAACGCAGTTTAATGTCAAAACATATTCTGGTGAATCGACCACCATACTGCTGCAATCAAGTCACTCCACCTTCAAGTTATCAGCGCGAAGCGTCCATGAAAAGCGCATGTTTGTCAACCTCGTTCGCATGTTGCAACATCCGCCATCATCAACGTCCACAGCATCAAGCAATCATCATCCTCTCGCTTCGATGTAAGTGATGAGCACCACCAGCAGCAGCAGGGTGAATGGTAGCTTACCAGAATATATTTATCAATGTATATAATCTTACTTAGATCAGTGCATTCCATGATCGAGAACTGGCGGCAAAAATGCCGCAGCGAATGGACGAGTCTTGCAGACCTTCAGAGTAGCATTCATCGATCTCAATCAGATATTTCGACGTGGATGCGGCGCATGGAAACGCTAGACGATTCGTTCAGAACTCTGCGAGAGTCACTGCAAGAGTATCTAACAGTTGACCAGAATTCGCGCAAACTCTTGAGCCATGCAGAGGAACAGCTTGGGAAAAGCTCGCAAGACCATGAATTTATAAAACGACGATTGCAGAAATTGGATACGGTTCTTGCTGCCGACCCAGATATTGTAGGAACTACGCGACTGAAACTCATGATGGATCGACAGGATGTAAATAACAACAGACTTTGGATGTACATACTTGTGCTTACGACAATTCTCATCTTCATCATTGTCTTTGCACTCCACTATATTCTGTCTTGAAGAAAACCAAAAAAAGCTTTTGTCTTTTACGTATGCAATGAGAAGAAAAAATATGTTGCAAATGCCATTGTGCGTCATGTGTATATATGTGTGTTTGCGAGAGACAGAGAAGGACACAGAGAGAGATAGAGAGGGAACATCAAAGAGAAGATGAGGACAAGTTATGAATTGAATGAGGGGGAAAAGGCAAACAATTAAAGAAGAAAGGGCAGAATTTGTTTTCTAAGTTGACTTCTAACCGCTGCAGCTGATGCAGGCATCCCTGTTCTCAAGAGAGCATATCATGGCAGCTTCGTTTTCTTCCTGGTTGGCCTTTTGAGCTTCTCGGTATTCCTTCAAAGATAGCTGATCGACAGTGAACTTGATAGCATCAACCGCAGGTCTTGTACGCAGGTAGTACATGCCGGTCTTCAAGCCCTTCTTCCATCCGTAAAAGTGCATGCTAGTCAATTTGCCAAAGTTCGGTTCGCCAATAAAGATATTCAAGCTCTGGCTCTGGTCAATAAAGGCACCGCGGTCAGCTGCCATGTCAATAATGTTACGCTGTGCAATTTCCCAAACGGTCTTATAGAGTGCCTTGAGCTTGGCAGGGATACCAGGGATACGCTGGATAGAACCATTGTCTGACATGATCATGTTCTTGACATCGTCGTTCCACAGACCCAACTCAACCAAGTCTTTCAGCAACCACGGGTTTACAATCTGGAATTCGCCAGCGAGCACGCGTCGAGTGTACAAATTGGAAGTGTAAGGCTCAAAACATTCGTTGTTGCCGAGAATTTGAGAGGTTGATGCAGTCGGCATAGGTGCCAACAACAGTGAGTTGCGCAGACCGTGCTTTGCAATCTTCTCCTTGAGCGAAGCCCAGTCCCACAAAGGCGAAGGAGTAACACCCCACAGATCATATTGAAGCTTGCCTTGGGATGCAGGGCTGCCTTCATAAGTCTCATAAGGACCCTTCTCTTGAGCAATTTCATTGGATGCCTCCAAAGCCGCGTGGTATATAGTCTCAAAGATCTCAATGTTCAGCTTCTTGGCTTCCGGTGAATCGAACGGGTATTGCATGAGCATGAATGCATCTGCGAGACCTTGAACACCGAGACCGATAGGACGGTGACGCAAGTTGGATTTTCTTGCTTCCGGTACAGGGTAGTAATTTCCGTCAATAATCTTGTCAAGATTCTTTGCAACAACCTTGGCAACCTAAAGTCACACGTCTGTAAGCAACATTGAAGCATTTCTGATCGGCATGAACTATTTCTTACATCGTGGAGCTTCTTAAAGTCGTATCTCTCACGGTTTACAACAAAGGCAGGGAGGGAGATGCTAGCAAGGTTACAGACAGCGACTTCGTCCGGGCTAGAGTATTCAACAATTTCTGTGCACAGATTGCTGCACTTGATAGTACCGAGGTTCTGCTGGTTGGACTTGCGGTTGCAGGCGTCCTTGTACAACATAAAGGGACCACCGGTTTCGGTTTGGGCTTCCAGAATAGCATACCACAACTTTTGGGCCTTGACGACTTTGCGTGCACGACCTTCTTGTTCATATTGATGGTATAGTTTCTCAAACTCCTCACCCCACACTTCATGCAGACCAGGTGCTTCGCTGGGACAGAATAAACTCCAATCAGCGTTCTCCTCGACGCGCTTCATGAAAAGATCAGGGATCCACAATGCATAGAACAAGTCTCTTGCACGGTTCTCTTCTTTGCCATGGTTCTTGCGCAGATCCAAGAAATCAAATACATCGGGATGCCAGGGTTCCAAGTAGATAGCGAATGCACCTGGGCGCTTGTTACCACCTTGATCGACATATCGAGCAGTGTTGTTGTATACGCGCAGCATAGGAACGATGCCGTTTGAGTAGCCATTGGTGCCAGCAATGTAGGAGCCAGATGCACGGATGTTGTGGATGTTCAAACCAATACCACCGGCAGTCTTGGAAATCTGAGAGCAAGTCTTGAGAGTTTCATAGATGCCTTCGATGGAATCCTCCTTCATGGTCAACAAGAAGCATGAAGACATTTGCGGACGGGGTGTACCAGCGTTGAATAGGGTAGGGCTGGCGTGGGTAAAGTATTTTTCAGACATCAGGTTGTATGTCTCAATCGCGGCATCAATGTCTTCACCGTGGATACCGACAGAGACACGCATCAACATGTGCTGCGGTCTCTCAGCGACTTTGCCATTGATTTTGAGAAGATACGAGCGTTCCAAGGTCTTGAAACCAAAGTAGTTGTAGCCAAAGTCGCGGTCATAAATGATGGCTGAGTTGAGACGGTCTGCATTCTTCATGATAATATTGTACGTCTCATCAGAGATCATGGGTGAATGCTTTCCAGTCTTGGGGTTCACATAGCTGTGCAGATCTTCAATGACTTGTGAGAAGACTTTCTTTGTCTCCTTGTGCAGATTGGATACTGCAATGCGAGCTGCAAGAATGGCGTAGTCGGGATGCTTGGTGGTCATATACGCAGCAGTTTCTGCCGCAAGATTGTCTAGTTCCACGGTCGTGACGCCCTGGTACACGCCAGAAATCACCTGAGAAAGTAACGTGTGTTTTCCTGTCAGATCGAGCTTTTTCACACGATTCGACATTTTTTCCAAAGAAACAGTACCTTTTGCGTGATCGAAACCGGATCAACATAGTTCATGTCCAGACCATAGCATAGTTTATTAATTCTGGCGGTAATCTTTGTATCATTATTCGTCATCAGCACACGGCTCACTCTTTGTTTTTACTATGCTCTAGGAAATACCTTGTCAAACGCAACTCGTTCACGCCGACCATCTAAAGAAACAAATACGTGAGCCATTCATGTCCTCTTCCCAAAGGAAGAGCGCGTCGTTACCTCTCTTGTATACAAACATGGGTGATGTGTGCTTCAGAAACTGGGGAATTGGGAAGGACCTGTCCTTCATGATAGAAACGTGTAAGCAAGGTAAAGGAATAAAGACTGGGTGTCGAAGGAGGACAAGAGGAAACTCACCAAGTGAGTGGAGCAGAACACGAAAAGAAAGGAAGAAAAAAAAGTTCGCGCAGTCAGTCTGCGCTTTAAATAGAGTGGACGCGTCTCCGACGCGCCTGGTCTGGCTGTCATTGGTTGGCAGCATGAAAACGCGAACCACGCACCGACAAGAGCGCGCAGCAGCAGCAGCATTGACACATTGCTGACTAAAGATGCCCATTCCCATATTTCGCGTATGTGCATTGCAGTTTACAAATGGCCTAGGAGGCGGCAGTTTGTTTATTTACACAGCCATCGACGAGAATCCTCAATGTATCGGTCATATTTCCTCTGGCTTCTTCTGTTACATTCAAGTGATGATACACCAGAAAATGCTCCACAATCTGATCAAGATCATCGCCTTTCCAAATCCTTATTTCGTTTGTAATCCCTGGTGCGAATTCAGTCTTGATAACAAGCATCGGCTGACCGTCATGCCGACCAAACTGGTGGTCTTGGGACGTTGGGAAATCGTACAATGGTACATGTAAATGGTATAGTTCATTTTCTTGTAGCTGATGTTGATGTTGGTTGTAATAACTTGGCGGCGATGAAAATGAGGAATACATGTCATTGGTATCAAAATTCGAGTTAGTTTGGTTTGACGAATACAGTCTAGGCGTCGAAAACGTGTTGCCAGACGATGAAGGCTGCTGATCCCAGAACGGTTTTGATAAAAGTTCGCCGCGACCCCATGCACCTGCCGCCTCACCGGGAGGTAATCTAACGGCTGGAGACAACGAGGAGGATTTTTTGCTGCTCGATTTTTTAGATTTTTTGGACTTTCCAGTGTTCAAAGGCTTATTGTAAAGTCGAGCTTGAATGATTGCTTCTTCATCGACAGGTTGATATCGGCTGCTCTTCTTTCTGTGCAGATTGCCTGATCCAACGCCGTCCGCTCTTATTTGAAAGTTTGGATCGACGAGTGTTCTCCAAGCACTGGTATCAATCGTGCCTTCTTCATTCTGGTTTCCCCACGAACTCATTGTAACCGGCGCGTAATCGCTGTCATTGTCGTCATCGTAATCCGCGTCTTGAGACATGACGCTGCTAGGCACACTGGCCGAAACTGACGGTGCCAGTGAGGGAGACCGCAAATTTGTCGTTACCGTCTGCGATCGTTGATTTCGTTGCTGCGATGTCAAGGTGACTTGACCCCACGAAGCTCCAAGAATAGCACCAGGGTTCGCCTTGAAGACGTCTTCCATGTATTGTCAAAGAGGGAGAGGAAGCCGTGATGGAAAACGTTCCCAAAAATGCTTACTTTTTTGGGCGTTAAATGGGCAGATTTGGAAGGTGGTACGCATCTCTTTCCGGATGCTCGTATTGAATGTTTCTAGGAGCTCAAAAGGTGAAAGGATAGAGCTAATTACTTGCAATGTTAATAAATTAAATATACATATGCAATAACGTTTTGACATTTAGTAGGGAAAATCAATTGCTGATTGGCAGCTTGTCTTGCCTTGCAGCCATAAACATCTTACAAGCTCGTTTGATATGCTTGGATCGCAGCTGATGCTAAATCCACACCGAACTATGTGGGGTCTCTCCAATATTATCATATATGCCCACTTATCCCACACGTGCATTCCCGGGTATATCGCGCTAGGATATACAGTATATTTGTTTGCAGTAGCTCAGCCCATGCATAATAGAGGTCTTCATCAGTTCATTTTCCTTACATATGATATGAATATCATTGCTACAGTTTTCCGTTTGTGTAAGTTGCGGAATAATAAAGGTCCGAGCCCTTTTTAACATCTGCATATTGCTGCGAACTTTGTCAGTAGTCATACTACTTTGAAGGAATGGGTTCTATTTGACTTTATAACGTCCAATTAATGTTTAGGATTAGTGGATCATATAGCGAATCTGTTACAAAAACTGCACAGCATGCCGATATACACGGATTAAACGCCTTATTATGCAAGCATGATCGGCAAGTGGCACAGTCATCTGCAGCTTTTTGCGCAGCAGAAAGTCTGGGACTCCCGCCTATTTAAAGGCCATCTCTCAACTTTCCGTTTTCCCCGCTTCTTTTCCATCCGCGCAAGATGCCGCCTGAACAGTCTGTATGCAGCGACGATGCCGAAAACGTCGTGGAATCATTGGACCTACCCGAGAAGGACGAGAACCCGCTTGCACTGTTTCCAACCAAGCCTGAAGAACAAGTGATTGAGGAAACTCTGACTGAATCCAAAGAGGCTATGGATGATCCATACGTCTTTCCAAGACAGATACGGCGCGTGGCTGTGATAGGAGCTGGTCCTTCTGGTGTAAGTAGTAGCTGACCCCGCTTGTATTGCGCGTTCTTAGCAACATTGTAAACCTCTCTGTATAGCTTGCTGCTGCCAAGGCAGTCAAAGACAATGGGATGCAAGTATGTGTTTTTGAGCGCAGCGCTGACTTGGGTGGGGTGTGGTAAGTCTACGCTAGTGCGAACGCGTTCACAAAATTAATATGCATAATCAAGGTTATATTCGGAGACGCCGCAGCGCAAGGTTCCCGTGCCTTGTGAAATAGTGGACCCTGGCTGCAAGAGTTTCTCGGGCCAGGAGTTAATCGAGGAGCAAGACGATGATCCCGACTACAGTCCACCTTCAGCGTGTTACAGAGATCTTCACAACAACACCGTAACTCCCATGATGGCATACGAAGACTTCCCCTATCCAAAAGACACACCGTGGTTCATTCCCCAGACCCGTATCCATCAGTATTTTAAAGATTACGCGCGCAATTTTGGGATCGACAAGGATATAAAGTACAACACCAAAGTCGAAAAGGTGGAGCGCACAGACGACAGGCAGTGGATTGTCACGGTATGCAGCAAGGAGAAGCTTGATGACGGAAAGCGCGTACGATATAGTCGATGGCACGATACTTTCGATGCGCTCGTAGTTGCGACCGGCGCTTTCAGCGATCCGTTTATTCCGGATTACGAGTACATTCAAGAATACCATCAGAAATATCCTAATAGGATATTACATTCAAAACAGTACCGTAAATTCGAGGATTATCGGGGAAAGGTAACAATCAATTGATCGACGCTGTAAAAAGCGGGACGTATGGATCTTTAACTTCAAAGCATTCAATTAGACTGTGCTCATTGTAGGCAACAGGGTCTCAAGTGTTGATATTGCCCGCTTTCTTGAAGGTATTGCTGCCAAGGTCTATATCTCCTCTCGCAATCCTATGGAAACACCTATCAAGGTCCTACAACTCATCTGGAGCTGCGTTCCCGACAGTGTGATATTCAAGAAAGATATTTCTCGATTTGCGAACAAGGATGGCCAAGTGGATGGCAGCATCACTTTTGTCGATGGAACGGCAGAGTCAGATATTGACAATGTCATCTTTTGCACTGGTTTTGCCGTGGATTTCCCGTTCCTTGGTGGTTTGCGCCAACAAGGCCAAAACAAAGAGAAACTTGAGAAACTTAGACCGCCAGCACTGCTTCGCGTACCAGGCAAACGTACAAAGGATACTATAAAGGATACTTATCGTGATATCTTCTGCTGTCGTGACCCGACGCTTGCACTCGTCGGATTTCCTGGATATATTCCAACGTTAGCCACATACTACTACCAAGCTCAGGCTGTCGGTCGTGTTTGGGGAGGATCAGCAATGTTACCTAATGAAAAACAGATGATCGAGTTTGCCGAAAAGGATGTTCCTCCTTGCGTACCGTTTGACTTTGAAGGCCGCAGTTTACGCCTTCACACACTTCGAATCGTTACTTGGCTCAACAGCCATGCTGCTATGCTCGCACCGGACTTGCCACCTTACAAAGGTTTCGAAAGAGAAGTGTCGACAGACCTGTGGGGTCAAGTACATGCGACTTTCAAGGAGCGAACAGATGCGCACATCCGTGCAACGAAAGAAAAGAGACTTAAAGAGTTGAGGAATTTGCAAATAGAAGCATGAATAATAGCAACGTAAAGATAACAAGGGCATGTTTATCATTTTCAATGAAAAGAAAGGATCTAACACAGTAGCTATGTAGTACCTTTACAGCATCCCAGTTTCCATCTTGCTTGACGATATTCATAATAAAATGCTTCATATGTCCATGGAGACCTTTTACATTTCTCTATTTGAATGTATTCATTAGCAAAGCACTTTGTTTAGAAATTCAAGGACATATGGATAATCAGTGAATAACCAATTTCGCTGCAGATCTGGCTTGGAGGACAGCAGCAGAGGTCTGTTGTCCCTGACCTGAGGGAACGACGGACGAGCTGAGTGCGACGTGGGAGGACGCGACAAATTTTTGCCAAACCTGGTCGTACCACTCACTTCTTTTGTTCCAGCGCTTGGTCCCAATGGCGGCCCTCACAGCAGTTAGCATTAATGTCAATTATGAACAAGACAAAGGTAACTTTTAAATACACGTGAATTAGGAATATGGAGCTTAGTATTGTTCAGAAAACTTGAAAAGATTTCTTCAAAGTTTCAAGCAAACCAACATTTCTCTCAATGACGATGGAATGGAAATGGAAGAAGAGCAGGTCAAGTACATGAAGATCCTGGTACGCTTTCTGAAATCTATGTACTTTTTGCTGGAGCAGCTTTTCTTATCTCGTTCCACCACGCAGCAAAAAATTGTCGATCGCGAAGAAAATATCATTACCGTCGAACTTGACGATCTCGCCACCGTAAGCAGTTTGACAACCCATTTGATACGCGCTTGTATGCTTAACAAAATCTGTACAGTTTGAAGATTCGATGAATACTGTTTTAAACATTCAACGCAACACCAAGCGCTACATCGATATTCTCTGCACCGTCGTTGACGAGATCTGCAGCACGTTGACTCCCAACAACCCAGAGTTGACCTACAAAGACAGTGTTCTTGACGTGATCATCAACCAGAGACGAACTAGAGATCAGAACATTCAAAACAACAACGAATCTACCGAGCTTTTCCCTGCAGCTTTGACTCGTCGATAGTAAGTAACGTAAATATGGGACGGTGACCAACTCGATCGTTAACGATGATGCGTTCAGCGAGCTGTTCATCAAGCCACTCAAGAGCGATGAAGCATTGTCCGTACGCCAAGTGAGCGGTATTAACCTTGGAAAACTCGTTACCGTTCGCGGTATCGTCACCAGAGTATCGGATGTCAAGCCCTTCTTGCAAGTCAACACATACAGTTGCGATACTTGCGGTTGCGAAATCTTTCAAGAAATTAAGCAGCGCCAGTTCACACCATTGACGGAATGTCCTTCCCAAGAGTGCATGAGCAACAATGTCAAGGGCAAGTTATTTATGCAGACCAGAGCAAGTAAGTTCTTGGCTTTCCAGGAAGTCAAGATCCAGGAATTGGTATGTTCGATCATGTGAATAGAATTTGTTTAGACTGGATCTTAAAATGTACTCTTTTGCTACAGGCGGATCAAGTTCCTGTTGGTCATATCCCACGAACCATGACAGTACACATGTATGGTGCCATTTGCCGCCAACTATCTCCCGGTGACGTCTGCCATGTATCTGGTATCTTCTTGCCAATGCCGTACACCGGCATGCGCGCCATGCGTGCCGGCCTCTTGACAGATACCTACTTGGAAGGCCAATACGTTCACCGCTTGAAGAAGCAATACGACCAAATAGAATTGACTCCTGAGGAACAGGCACAGATCCGAGAATTACAAAACGACCCTAACATCTACGAAAAGCTTGCTCGCAGCATTGCACCGGAAATCTATGGACACGAGGATGTAAAGAAAGCGCTTTTGCTGTTGCTTGTCGGAGGTGTTACCAAGACTATCGGTGATGGTATGAAGATCCGTGGCGATATTAACATTTGCTTGATGGGTGACCCTGGTGTGGCCAAATCCCAAATGTTGAAGTTTATTGCCAAAGTTGCTCCACGAGGTGTGTACACCACTGGCCGTGGTTCTTCCGGTGTTGGTTTGACAGCCGCCGTCATGAGAGATCCTGTAACTGATGAAATGGTGCTTGGTAAGTTAAGGATAAGATGGAATGCTCATGACAGAAGTAGTGACGATTCTGTTTTCCTCTTTTCCAGAGGGTGGTGCACTTGTCCTTGCTGATAACGGCATTTGCTGCATTGATGAGTTCGACAAGATGGATGAATCTGACAGAACGGCTATTCACGAAGTAATGGAACAACAAACCATTAGTATCTCTAAAGCCGGCATCAACACTACATTGAACGCTCGATCATCGATCTTGGCTGCAGCCAACCCGCTCTATGGCCGTTACAACCCGAGACTCTCACCATCTCACAACATCAACCTTCCAGCTGCTTTGCTGTCACGTTTCGATATTTTGTACTTGATGCTTGACAAGCCCTCGGACGATTTGGATAGACTGTTGGCTGAGCACGTTACTTATGTACATCGACACAACAAGCACCCTGATCTCGAATTTTCAGTATTACCACCCAATGTTATCCGGTACATATCAATCGATTATGCATCTGTATAAATATTGTATTCATTTGTTTCTTTCTAGACACTACGTTGCACATGCCCGAACGAAGCGACCCGTACTTACTCCTGAAGTATCGGAATACGTCACTGCTGCCTATGTCCAGCTGCGACGTCAATACAAGATCGATGAGGCACGAGAGCAGCAATTCTCATACGCATCAGCTCGTACATTGCTCGGCATCATCCGTATGGCACAAGCGTTGGCGCGTATTCGTTTCTCTGATGTTGTTGAAAACCGCGATGTGGACGAGGCTCTGCGCCTGATCGATGTATCGAAGGCTTCCTTGGTAGAATCCACTCAAGGACGCGACGGCCATCCCGACCGCACTTCTCTCACTGCCATCCTGCGTATTGTGCGCAGCCTTCGTGAACTGCGAGGCAACGAGCTGGATATGTCATCGATTCGCGAACGTGCACAAGCACAAGGATACAGCGCAGCTCAAGTCGACGATGCCATCCGTGAATACAGCAGCATGAACGTCTGGCAGGTTAACCAGGCAGGCACGCGCTTGACTGTAATTGAGTAAAAGCAAAATAATGAGTTGTTCCTTTTTTTCATTTCATTTTTTTCTCTATTATCTTTTTGCATTTTTTCTCTCATCTTCTTCTTTTGTTGTCCATAAAGTTAATAATCAATAATTGTTTTCTATTATTCCTGTGCTTGTATCGCTTCTACACTGCGGTCTATAGTTTCTGCGTCTAATCTTGCCTCTTTGGGCAGTTTTCGGGTATCATGGGCCTAAAACGCGAACGCATTAAACATCTCTATCTCCTTGCAGAAAACAGAGCACCATCCTTCTTTTACCTCAAACATGGCCACAATGTATTCGGCAAGGGGTTTCACGATCCATCGTGTCGGTTGCCACACATGCTCAAACCAACCAATGTGGCCCCCTTTATCAGTGGTGGCTAACACAACGTATGGGTTGATCTTAATCTCGTCCCACGGTATGCTCTCTTCAACGGCGATGGGATCGTCCAGTGCATTGAAGCAGAGTAGAGGAATACGGACATGCTCGATGAAGCGACAGGAGCTGGCATCCCGGTAATAATTGTTGACGGTTGTGTAGTTAAATATGCGGCGTGTGCACGCATCATCGAATTCTCTTATCGTTCGACTCGCCATCACTTGTTCGACATTAATGCTGTCATGTTTCGATAACATGTGTGCGTATCTAGCGAATACGCGCTTAAGGTTGCCTGCCATGGTACCCGAGTATATCGTCCGGTTGAACCACGTTCTATCCAAAGCGTAACCAGAGCTGGATAGATTTACAAATGTTGAGGATCAAACAAATGTTTGCAAGGTAACGAATCTACTTACTTTACAAAGTCAAAGGGATTTGCTACAGAAATGGCTGCCTTGAAAGGTGTGTTTTCTCCTTCTTCTCCAAGGTACTAAATTCCACAACATCAGGCTCAGGCTCAGAATCCAGAAAAGAAAAAGAAGAGCAGCAATATGGTAACAATTCTCACCTTGACAAGGATGTTTGATCCAAGAGAGTATCCGATACCAATCAAAGGTGTGCCTTCAGGCAACGTGTTTTGTATGTGTTTCAAGACATGGCGAAGATCGTCAGTGTACGCGCCGTTAAAAAGTTGAGGGGTTGTTAACTCGGTGTTGGCACATCCTCGCGCGTTGAATACGACGCCTCGATAGTTGAAAGGTGGTCTCGTGACGACTTCCAAAAGGCCTCGGATGTAGGATTCGTGGCTGCCGCCTGTGAGACCATGCAGCATGACCAGGGTCGGGGTATCGTCGATAGGTTTTTGCGCCAAGGGCGGTGTCCAGTCAATTGAGACCTGTCCTCCGTCTGGCATATTCAGCATTTCCCTAGAATTTAAGGTTTTCTTTTGTCAGAAATATAACAGGAAAGTGATCTCGGACTTCTTACCGTTCGTAACATACGTCATTCTGCGTGGGCGTGCCATTGTAGTACGCCGCGTAGCCGGTCTGCAGGTGTCCGTTGAACAGGTACGGCGTAGGGTAGTAAACAGCCTTGGGCCCGACGATCGAGGGGCATTTCTCGGCAATGTAGTCTGTGTGAGAAACACTCCTTCCGGAATGCTTAATTTGAATCGTCGCCGGTGACGGGTGGTGGAAGAGTTTCACTCGTGACATATTATGGTCGCAACCAAGTTGTCGTGGCCCTTGTTTTAATCTTTAAAGAGGGTCCCTGTCCATGATTTGATGCTTACTGTCGAGAAAAAATAAAACTGAGTTTCGTTCGGCCCGCTAGTTTTTCCAACGGGTTCCAAGCAGAAAACCATGCAGGAACAAGAAGCGGGAGCTCAACGGCACCGTTGCTTGGCAATGACTTGGTTTTCTCCCAATCCGGTATTGTC
This sequence comes from Rhizomucor pusillus, assembly GCF_041956525.1. Classification (NCBI taxonomy): domain Eukaryota; kingdom Fungi; phylum Mucoromycota; class Mucoromycetes; order Mucorales; family Lichtheimiaceae; genus Rhizomucor; species Rhizomucor pusillus. Next base: position 597,952 of record NW_027192154.1, read on the forward strand.
AAAGTCGTGGCTCAACCAGCCCATTGCTACCGAAAGGGTCCCAAAAAATTATCCAATTGAGGACTTGATCGTACGATTATCAGAAGGCAAGCACTCGCAACTTTTTTCATGCTCCTGGCTATTAGTAGAGCCATTGAACATTACGTATTCTCTCTGTTACGGCATTTTCCCCAGCAACTGTGCGAATAAGAAACGAAACCATGGAAATCGCTCAACTCCACGCTGTTACATGCTTCACGGATTCTGGTCAATAAGGTTCCTTGCTCCAAAAACCTATGACGCTTAACTTCGCTCTTTGCTACAGACCAGAATTGTTCGATTGAATTGAGCTCAGGAGAATATGAAAGAAGATATGCACATCGATATCCTCGAGACGTCGTAATATACTTCGGTATATCCTCCGACTTGTGTATAGGAGTATTATCCATAACCAGATAGTGGCCTTTGATTTGTGGATATTTGTCCATTTCATCCAAAGTGTCTTTCAAAAAGCTAATATATAGTGTCCCGTTACAGTACCAGTGCTCAAATATCCAGATTCTTGTCCAGCCCTTCTCTTCTTACTAGGCTTCGGTATTCTCAAGCTAACTTTAATTAAACCTGAAGCAGAGATAGCACCCAGTATAGTATTAGTGTTAGCTCTAGTGGTTGGCACAGTAACAACAGCAGGAGGACCCTTCTTAGACCAAGCCCTCGTACGTTTCATATTTATATGAAATGCAGACTCGTCAAGAAACACACAGTTGGTCATGAAGTCCATATCAGTTTGTTCCCACTTCCGAACCCAATCATGTCGTTTCTCAATCTTTTCTGGACTATTTCTCTCCACAGACTGGAACTGCGCTTATTTCAGAGAAAGGGTTACATTCTGTTCTCATGGAGTCATAAACAGTGCTATGTGTAACTTTAAGACCATCGAAGTGCTACGTTAAATACAGTATTGCTCAGCAGCGTTGGTATTAATTCTGAGACATTACTGCTGTTGCCAAGAAATGTTGTAAATGCCAGCAGGCTGCTGCAGCGGCGCGCACCACAAAAAAAAAATGTTTGTGACACATGCGCCACAACAGCAGACGACTTTTGTTCCTCCTCTCTGCTGCATCTTTACTTGCCGTGTTTCCGCTTTTCCGCTCTTGCTTTTCCCTGTTCCTTGTTCCTCCTCTCTCCGTACCTTAACCTGCACCTTTCGTTCCTGAATATATGGATAACAGCACAAGCAGCAGCGACACCTGCCCTACGACCGGCGGGCTCAGCCAGAACAATGGATTGTAAGGGGACAGAAGAAAAATTTACCTTGTTTGGTGAAATTATTGTTAACAACGACGCTTGCCGCCCTACTAAAGTCAACCGGGCTTCCACTTTAAAGACCTACTGTCACACCCAGAGTAAGTTAGTTTCCTGTCCTGTATGCACATCGTTTGGTGGTGCTGGAATCCGAAGAAGAGGTGGGGGGGGGTGACGGGAAAAGAATGTGATAAGCAGCAGCAGCAGCTGTTGTGAACGCGCGTAAATAATATAGCAACTCTAACAGCATAGCGGTGTAGTCAAAACTGGCATATTTGGGGCTGGTTGGTATGTCTGCTCCTGTTACTGATCATTTGGATCACTGCCATAATCACCATTGCCAAGCACGTTCGGAATTACTAGTACGTATTATTACTCTCTTGGCAACCTTTGTTTGTCGTTGCTGTGATCCGTTTCTTTGTACTCAGTTTTCTTGCACAGTGACCCTCCGGTGCAACGACACAAACTCCGTGTACTCCTGTATCCTCCAGTTTACGCCACCTTGTCGTGGTTCTCCTACCTGCGTTACGACTATTCAACAACCATCATGTTCTTTGCTACCTTGTTTGAGTCATTCGCTGTATACAACCTGTATCAATGTCTGAGAGCGTACCTGCAGCCATTCCGGGATGAAAACGGCGATGCTAAAGTACCTATCACCACCAAGGTTTTCGGCCTATTCACCGTCAAATTGTAAGTTTTAAACTTGCATCGTTTTTGTGAAATTGCTTGTCTTTTTTTTTGCTAATGCATTGCGCGTACATAGAAAATCAAAGTTCGGTATGCATTATCGTATCATCACCGATATTCTTGTTATTCAATACCCTATTTGGTACGAGTCTTCCTGAAATATATACCGGCTGTCGAATCCAATCATTGTTGACTGAAAAAACTTCTCTCTCTCTCCCCCCTCATTAGGGCCATTATCGATGCCTTTGTGTCCATTATCACCGAGGAAAAGGGTTACTACTGCGGCGAAAGCTATAGTTTCAAGGGCTCCTATGTCTATCTTACCATTATCAACTTTACATCGCTCAGTATCATCCTATCAGCATTGTTCGTCTACCTAGCCGTCTTCCACGACGAATGGCAGCGTGGAAACATCAGTGCGCACGGCATGTTTTGGTGCGTCAAAGGTCCCATTATGTTCATTTTCTACTTTGGCGATATTTTGCTCAGCATCCTGGAAACACTGGATGTGATCAAAGGCACAGATGGCACGCACTCGTCGGATGGCCTTGCATGGCCAGCAGCGGCCGTTAAGAATGGACTGGAAGTGATTCTTATCTGCGCCGTCATGACAGTCACCACGATTTTCATGTACAAGTACTTTGGACCTCAGGATGCCGTGACAAAGCACGTAGAGGAGGATACGCCTCGCTTGACAGGATGGATGGCTTTGTTCGACGGATACTTATCGTACCTTCCCGAATTCTTCTACCAGCTGCTGTGCTGCGGCGTTGACTCGTACAAATTGGCCAAGAAGCGCGTTGAGCTCAGAGCTCGACGGAAGCGAGGAATGTATGCGACCGACGGCAACGGCAGCACGCATGCACTGTCGCCTGTCTTGGATCCGCATAAAAAGGAAAATAACGTGTAAAGTTTGTTGTTGTATACCCGATTTTTCCCATGTTCTTGATTATGCGTGTGTATTTCTATATTTCATAGCAATAATAACAATGCAAAGAAAAAAGGTTTATGCGGTTTGGGATGGATGATGAAGGAACTCCTCTCCCCCACCCCCAATTTTATGCAAAAGAATTTTTTTTGCCTGTCAGTGCCTACCACCATTCTTGACCCGCCCTATCATGTCTCAACAGCAGCAACAACAGCAGCAGCCATGGCCAAATAGCACAAACTATGCAACCTACTCTGATCCATACAGCAATGCATACACAAATCAATACAGTTATGGTTACCAGTACCCGCAGTACCACCAGCAATACCCGTACCCGTACAACACTTTTGATCATCAACAACAAGCATACCCGCCAGTGCCACAGCATTCATACATTCACAATTTACAGCATCAAACACAGCAGCGGCAGGCACTGGGTGCAGCAGCAGCTGCCACGCTCACGTCGACCTTGCGACCGAGTACAACCCCTCCAACGGCAACAGCAGCAGGAGCGCGAACAGCCGTTTCGTACGAGGATATAGCAAGCAAGCCAGACAAAGGAGGTTCATGTTGCTACACATGGTTCCAGTCTCCAGAAGCGCTGCAGCAGCACCAGTCCAACCACAAGAAATGCCACATGTGTTCGTACGAGGCCATCAAAGTCCTTGTCGAGGACCATCTGTACCACACGCACGGCGTTGGAGAAAGGAGCAAGAAACCGGACGGCGTGGTTCCGGTTACTGCGCCCAAGCTGGATACCCCGGAAGCTATCCAAGCGTGGATTGCCGCGCGAAAGAAGAATTACCCGACCGCGGCGAACATTGAACGTAAAAAGCGGGAGGCCCAGGAGAAAAATAACAACAGGGCGCATTTAGGACTTGTTAATTACGAGAGCGACGGTGATAACAGCGACAATGATGATGATGACTTGATAGATGAAAACAAGGATGCCGTGTCGTCTAAAGATCCTTCCATGATGGGAAAGCGAGCGTTGCCGGAGGAGCCACGACGGGCCGGTAGGCGGTGTAAATTCTTTGCACTTGGCAGATGCAGAAAGGGCGATGAATGCACGTTTATCCACGAGAAACCACCGGTGAGTAAAAGAGTTGTTGATGTTGTACAATGTATGATTGATTCTAATGCATTTGCAGCAACGTCAAAAGTTACATCCTCAACAGCGCAGCAATAATAGGCGACCGAATCTCCTGAGGAAACTGCTGGACAGGGAAATTAAGGAGGAACAGGCCGTCATTTTACAATGTTTACGGTATATTGTAGATAATGATTTCTTTGGTCATGGGAAATAGCAATTGTATATAGCCAATGAAAACCGATTCTGGAAAGTCTACCGTTTCGCGTTGATACATAACCCCCGTAAAAATCTCGGTTTGTTCATTATGGCTCAGTAATAAATTAGGTCTGTAACTTATGGCGATACCGTCTAGGCAACTGTAAGCTTGATTCAGTCTCATCGAATTTATTTCGTTCCTATTTGTTATTGTTATAAAAATACAGTAAAGCATTTTTGTATTTCTAAAATAGGATGGAGCTAGGTATCTACCTACATCTCCAAGGAAATATCCTTTGGGAGGGCTCTTTTTCTCAACATCTTGATGATTGCATAACTGTGCTGCATGTTGGACCGTTTTTCTAAGAGTCCGGTCCGTATATATTCCTTTTAAAGCACGCGTTGGTAGGCCACGTGGTTTGCATTTGCATATACCAGCTGCAAGCGAAGAATCAAGCAGACCTGCTTTTGTTTGAGCACATACATGAATATGTGACCAGTGTACACGGA
>NW_027192154.1:604064-665364 GCF_041956525.1 Rhizomucor pusillus
CCAAAAGTTTTTCTCTTGCTTTCTCACCCCCTAGGACCTTACTCTTCGATCAGTCTTTTGTTGCCGAGCGCTTTACTTTGATGCGAGGTTCAGTTTCTTCATGTTCAAGGATTTCGTGCGTACTCGTCGCATCTCTCTGTACGACGATCCTACGTTTACCTTCAGCAACGCCGACGCGCACGGACATCTGCGTGCCGCGGATGTCAGTTCAAATGCCGCTGCTTCGATCTGACGCTGACGCCAAAAAAGCTCGGATCCGGCCATATTAACAGTTCAATATCTTCTGCACTCAATATATACTTGATTGCAGGTCGTTGGTCTATCCTGTCCCAGTCCATGTGGAGCAGTAATAGTAAATAGAAAATACATGGTAAAAGTCTGTACTTACATCTTCGTGAGAGCTGCATGAATGTATAGCAAGCTATTGTCAGTTTCCTGAAGCTGTGTACTGGCAATTATTGGCTCATGCCAGCCAGTGATTTTGCCGCACTGATCTGCCAGCTGCCTCCAGTGGAGGCAGCTGGAAGTTCAGCTTGCGTGCCATGTCCGGCGAGATGCTCGCAAATCTTTTGGGAACGATGCCACTGTTTTCAAATCGACAACATCGTTTTCCGCCACACACAGACAGAGCGTAAATACATACTCATCCAATTTCGCAAAAATTTCGGTAACCTACCATTATGCCGATGATTATTACCCACTTCTCTTCGTCGTTCTCCCCGTTATCTGCAGCTGGGCGTTTCTCTCAATTTGTCGTTGCAGCTCGCACAGTGGGTAGTAGACTTTTCTTTTGTCGATCACAGCCTCGGATCTCGCCGCGGTGACACAAGTTCGTTGGCGTTGCCAGAGGCTCAAAAGAATTTGTTACGCTTGACCGCCGACCAGAACTGCTCGATAATGCAGTTCAGTTTCAAGATGATCGGGTTGAACCGAGGAGAATACGGCGGGAGATAGGCATACTGAGCCACGGAACGCGATGTGCTTGGGTATATCGTTAGATATATTGGATAGGAGTGTTATCCATCACCAGAGACAGTGACCATTCATGTGCAAATACTGGCCAAAGGTAACGACCTATCGGCTACTGCAGAGATCCTTTCCTTGGCTGACAGTCTTGGGCTGTACACTTGATCGGACTTGAGGCGCCCCTCAGTTGTGGTTTTCTAACGAACGCACGCGAACGTTAGTTTGACCAGGCCACACTGCACGTCATTTTGATGGAGGCCCCCCTCATCCAGGAAGACGGCGAGGCTAGTTACGGCGCTCCTAGAACTTGGCTCCGTGCAGCGATTGAAGCCGAATCTTCGCAAGCGACGCGTTGTTCTTCTCTGACTGCAGTGGAAAATGATACGAAACAAAGACCTCCTGAAATTCCATACTTAAACAATGAAACTGGTTGGAAAGAGTGTATATTTAAAATGTAATAACTACAGTAATAATGTGCAAAAAGAAGGAAAGAAAGAATAAAGGAAAATCGTGTACAGAAAAGGAGGCGGGCGCGGGCGCAATGTATAAAAACTGTGAAATGGGAAGGGAAGTGTAGAATATACAATCATCATCTAGCCAGTGAAGATTCTGAAAAGGAGGTACAAACATGATCCGCAGAATCGGACAGCTGAGAGCGCGGCCACGGACCACAGCACGAAACCAAGGTAGATTGTGCTTCGTGTCTCAAAGTCTCCAATGCTGTTGAATGCGGAGTTGGTGACGGCCGCTACTAGTGCCAAGTTGCTAATGATCCAAGATAACTACAAACGAATACAAAAGATAAGTAACACGTCGTGTATATATCTTAGTAGATTCCTCAGCTACATACCACAATGCGAGTACGGAAAGACTTGTAGTAATCTTCCTGCTTGGTCTGAGCATCGCGGTGCTGCTCGACCTCTTCTGGCTTTCGCTGGAGTTCCAGGCACGCAGCCTCGTACGCTTCGTTAATATCCTTTTGCTCCGTTGGAACTTCGACTTCGGCTGTGTGATCGCCTGACTCGTCCTTCTTGGCCTTTACAACACCCAGATCTGTAGCGACCTTGGTGTCACCCTTGGTACCCCAAGAAACATCGTGTGTGTTGCAAAAGGCGTAAACGTTGAGAATGTTGGTATAGCTCGGGGACATGAAGATATACTGGATGAAGCTGGTGAACATGTGCCAGGGGTCCAAGAAGAGGAAGCTGGAGACAAAGTACATGACATAGGTTGAGAGCAAAGAGATAATGATGTTGCGGAAAGTCGATTCGCCGAGCATGGCTGTCACAGATCCTCCAGCATCATCCACCGCACTCTGGATACCAACAACAGTGATCCAAATGGTTGCAAATACCATGTATACCATCAACAATGCAAAGAAGACCATACTGCCAGTGTACGCCCACTTTGATCCCTGAGGTCGGTTACCGAGAGCGAGGATGAATTGCACAATCATGAGGAGGACGTAGATGTAGTTGAGTACGGTATGCAAAATATTTGCCACGGTGGATGAGAAGGGCTTTGGATCGAGGGAGTCTGCACCAAGTGCGCTGGTAAGGATGTAGAATGTCAGGTAGAAGTTACCCTATTGTTGCAGTTAGTATATCGTCAACGCAACCGATATAATAGTTGAGGGATACATACAATGGCGAACCAGGCAAAGATCATGTTGTAAGTATTGTAAACATCTTCCACCATAAACATCATTTTACGGACAAACGAGTGGTCGGATGCCCAGACTTTTCGCCAATGCCACAATGCATATACACCAGCAAAGAAGGAACCTATGATCCAACAACATTGTCAGTCAGTCAAAAATTAATGAATACCTTGCAGCAGCAAAAAAAAAAAAAAAAATACTTTTACCGTTTAGCCATCGACGTCGCTGAGAAATAAATTCAGGCACCTTGTCAGGCACGTCAGTTTCACCGTAGCTTCTGTTGACATAGTGCAGCACCCAGTGGGCGTGTTTCTTGGCAACAAGTTCGTAACACAAAATACGATCCTCGGCAAGGTACATGTTGGCTGTGAAGATATCTGCATCGCCGCCGTGCATGGTTTCACCCAAAAAGTACTTTTCCAACGGACCGTGACCCTCGGCATCGTTCTGCAGAGCTGTGTACCTGTAAGCAGAGAAGGCACCTGGCAACACCGAAATGTATCCAAACACTGATTCCAGCGGCTTGTCCAGGATATTTGACATTTTATATTCAAAGTTCTGAGCAGCAACCAACGGGTTCAACAATGCAACTCCGGCGGTACCTGTACAAAAACCATTGTTAACGCCACGATCGTCATTTATGACTGTTACTTTCTGCTCTTGGCTCACCTGTCAGGGCACGAATTTCACCGCATGCACCGGCAATGTTCGAGTTGATATCAAAAGCTTTCCAAAGATGATAAATGGACGAGTGACCAGGGCGAGTACCGACATCGATGAGAACACAGACATGCGGGTCGATAAGCGGGCCGAAAGCCTGGAAAAACCAACGATGCGAGTTGATCTTCTTTTGGTTCTTTTCCTTCAAGCAGAACAAGACTTGGCACGGGGTAATGCCCTTGTCAGCAGCCTTGAATTTCATCTCTGGGTCGACTGAAAGCTGCGTCGTGTACTACTCAAACTCTAAATTTTAGCGCCAACGTGGAATAATGATGGCTTTTGTTTTTTTCTAACCTCGTAAATATGCGCCGTCACTGCCTTGTCACCGACAATGTTCTTTGCAACACCGTCCTGATAAACACCCAAGGTAGCAAGCAGCGATAAAGTGCGCTGGTTGATTTTTTGTCGACCATCAGATACGATGCACACCGTGATCTTCTTCCACCCTTCTGGGCCCCAAGTCCGCGACCGGTCGCGTCCGCAAAGATATGCAATGTTTTTCATCACACCGTGCATTGTTCGAGCAAAAAGAACTTCGTCTTCCTACATTGCCCCCCAGTGAGTCCGCTATTCCGCACGCACACGCGCGCGCTCTCTTGCCCGCAATGATTTCTTACATTGTACATGGTCAAGACGATAAACAACTCGGTGTGGCGTTCAAGCAGCTGTTGTCGAAGCGTGTATCCCTCCGAGGCAAAATCAGCAGGATCGCAGGTGGCTGCTGTGTATCGCATGTGTGTGAATTCCTTGCCTTCCTTGATCGGAACGGCTTGCAAGTAACGCGTGGGCACAGGACAGTCAAGCACCAGGTGACCACGATGCAGCTTGACCTTTCGAGCTGTTTTTCCCCTTTGTTAGTACTTTTACCGTGCTAGATCACTCAAGTCTTCGCCAACTTACTCGTCTTGTACCTGCGAGGCTGTCGCCGGGGTGCACCGCCGTAATGCATGTTTGGAGAAGGAGGCGTGAAGGCCGGGAACTCGGGCTGAGGACTCGGTGGTGCGCCAGCTCCAGCACCTGGGCTAAAGTATTCATCGTTTCGAGGATACGGTGCAGGCGAACCTCTCAAGAGCGGTTGGTTGTCGTAAGCGCCAGGAACCGCTGCGTGGTCCGGATACGGATCCGCAAAGGGGTCCCCTCTGTCGACATGCTGTGGAGGAGCAAAGTGGGTGTCCTGCATAGGGTACTGGTCATACTCGGGTGTTTGATGCCCTGGTGGTGGGGGCGGATTGTTGGGATACATATGTGTGTATGTGCTCTTCTTTTTGCAAAGGAAAGAAGAAAACGAGAGAGAGAGAGAGAGAGAGAAAAGAGAGACAACGAACGCCAAGGTTTCATATTCATTTCTATCGGAACAGACAAGCGAAGCCTTTCCGCCCGCCCGCCCTTAACCCAAAGCGGGGGTGCAACACAGACCGGAAATTGTTGCTGCAGCAGACAATTAAGAACCTATCCACTACGGAACTCTTAAGCAGTTATTTCACCGTCTGCTACGTAAACGAAAACTGAGTAGTACGCTCGGAAACACGTACATTATGTTTTCTTGTTTCTTCTTTTGGTAAATTATTCTATGCATCCTTTGTCTTTTTGTTGCTGCAGATAGGTGAGCTATCACAAGGAAATTCAAAAATCTAGTGCTACAACTGTGCGGCTTATCCGTACGATATATAGCTGACCTGTAAAATCTTCCTTATGGGAGCATATCCAGGCACTCTTGATCAGCGATGAAGATTCTGACACAGGATGAGACCTGAACAACCTTGCTTTTGCCACACTTTACTGAGCAAGCTTTAATCCAAGCTATGTACAAAATAGCATCGCTTGGCGGATCAAATGCTCACAGTAGAAGATCTGGTTTCGCAGCTAAAAATAGATTTTGAATGTCAAGCCACTGACGTTTCACAGAAAAGCGCTCAGCAGCTTGACGAGGATGATCTCTGGTTTTATCCAAACTGGGAGCCTGCACCGGGGCTTGGCTTACACAAGAGAAGAAAGGTGGGGGAGGAAGCATCGTCATCTGTCGCTGTTGTTAAGCAGCGCGGGAAATGGAACAAAAGTGGCAAAAATGATGGTTAGCGATGTATGATCCTGTCCTGATTTTCGGATTTTTGCACCGATATAATATTATGCTTCAACGACGCACTGAAATCAAAAGCCCGGCCTACTGGAGTCATGACATTCTACATAGAAGGACTTGTGCTGCTGCCAAGCATTCCAGAGACCAAGTTGCCTTTTTTTTTTCTCGAAAGCATGTACACCTTCTTGCTCTGTGGAACTTGTTAACCTTTTGTATCTTCATTTATTTGATGGTATGTATACTTAATGTACAGCCTGAGAACGATTCTACAGAGTAACAACGCTTGATACGGGACAAGAGTCGAAACTAATTTCTTTTACGTTTGCACACTGAAGTCTTTCGTATTCGTACTTGACAAATTGTGTTTCCGTTCATTTCTGTAACTTGATGGGAGTTTACGTCCATATTCATCCACCTAGTCCTCTCGTCTTGTGTGCTCTGGCTGACATTGCCGTGAAATGACGGTGTACTCGGGCAAAGCACGGACGGACGGTACCCAACTATAGTGTCGCTGATAGATGATGTCTGTGTCACATTTGAATGCATGAATACCATACACGACAACAATGCTCATTCGTTGTCAACTGTCCAAGCTAAAGGTGCACTCGCCAGATCCGCAAAACATATAGGTAGAGAGAGCAGCGCAAGCTTGCTTTTTTTTCCTTTTTTCCTTTACTTGCGAAAGATCAAGAGAAGGACCCACCCAGAACAAGGTTTATGGAAAACCGACTCGCATTTGGCTTTCTACAAGATTTAACATATTTAATCAGCGTAGTTTTCGATCTCTTCATGCGATGTATTATTATTGAATATCTGCTGATAGAGACATGGTAGAATTGTTCATTGCGTCGCATAGTGGCAAAGTGAAGCTGCATAGTACCGTATACGCCCAGCAAGACAGCCAACTGTCGAGATCGCTGGAAATGTCAGCACCGACCCAGTTGGGAAGTGATCAAGACGATGAAGTCATCTCATTTCCAGCAATAGGATTTAAATGTAAACCATCCTCCATATAATCCGTGGAGTGTTTGTCACCATCAGCGTGGTATGTCAAAATCTTGTACAAATAGGACTATTTTCTTATGAAACGAATGTTGGATTTACAATAATGCACAAAATGTTTATTTAGGAAACGCAAATAATTGCAAGGAGGTGTAAATGCAGATTACCAAAAACATCCGTAGCTCTGCCGGAATCACAGTAACCGAAAATCATCGAATGAATCTGTTTGCCATTCCGAGACCCTTGAAGAAGTATCATCGCATCTGCATACACTTGTTTCTTCTCTCTTCATTTTTTCCTCTCTCTCTCTTTCTGTCCTATATCACGATGGGCAAAGATTACTACGCTATTCTAGGTGTGCCCAAAAACGCAGACGACGATGCGATCAAGAAAGCATATCGGAAGCAAGGTTTGCTTGTTATTCATGCGTATAAACACGCAAAGAGGAAGGAAACTGACTATAGATCGTTGCAGCCTTAAAGTGGCATCCTGACAGAAACAAGGACAATGCCGAGCAAGCCAAAGTCAAGTTCCAAGAAGTCGGTGAAGCGTTTGAAGTATTAAGCGACAAGAACAAGCGCGCGATATACGACCAGTACGGCGAAGAAGGGCTCAAAGGCGGCGGCCCACCTCCGGACGCAGGTGCCAGTGGATTCCCTGGAGGAGCAGCAGGTTTTGGCGGCTTCCCTGGTGGCGGCGGCACGACGTTTACATTTACCAGCGGTGGTCCGGGCGGCGGTTTCAAACCATTCCACCCGTCGAATGCAGACGACATTTTCAGACAATTCTTTGCGTCCTTCGGCGGCGGCAGCCGCGGCGGAGGAGGTATGGGCGGTATGGATGAGGATGACGCATTCGGCGCTGGTGGAATGCCCGGTGGTTTCGCGTTTGGCGGTGGTATGCCTCGCACGTCTGCACGGGCACGCCGCGCGCCGCAGGAACCTCAAAAACCACCAGCTATTCGACGCCCGCTGCCGATATCACTGGAAGACTTGTACAAGGGCACAACGAAGCGTCTCAAGGTGACTCGAAAAGTACGCGACGGAGCATCGGGACGCACAATGACAACCGATAAAATCCTGACGATCAATGTCAAACCAGGCTGGAAGGCAGGCACCAAGATCCGGTTTCCAAACGAAGGCGACGAGCTGGAGAATGGGCAGACCCAGGATATCGAGTTTATCGTCGAGGAGAAACCGCATCCAGTGTTTAAGCGCGAGGGAGATAATTTACGGATGACGATTGAACTATCACTTGTCGAGGCATTGACAGGATTCTCAAAGCAGATCAAGACACTCGATGGCCGGACGCTTGGTGTCAACAACTCCAACTCAATAGTGCAGCCTGGGCAGGAATCACGTGTCAGCAACGAAGGCATGCCAAACTCAAAGACGGGAAGGAAGGGCGACTTGATTATCAAGTATGTCGTCAAGTTCCCTACGTATTTGACATCGACCCAGAAGGAAAATATCAAAAAGGCCTTACAGTAAACAACAAATGCGTTATTTAATCTACATGCAATATAACATTACAGCTTCTTGCTTCTTCTTCCATGCCTGTCTGATTCTGCGATCTTTCTGATTAAAACCTCAGAGTACGATATCCATGCTCGAAAGCGAAGCTTCCTATGATTATTACACGAGTGTACAATGGATCATGTTGATTTGCTTTTACTATCTATTATCTACAAAAATCAGATTAAATCTAGGAATCGATTGATTAACACTCATTTTACAACTGAGCTTTCTTGGAGACCTGCTTCAAGGCCTGTCGAACACCGAGGTCAAGCATGATTTCTTCGCTTCCGCCTTTTGTTCAAACGATGATAAGTTTTTTCTCATATACAAAGATGTTCGTTTTTGTTAGACTTACCAGGGATTGCGTAGGCGCGTACTTCGCGGTATAAGCGCTCGACCTTTTCGCCTTGCCCACCGCGAGTATATGCCAAACCGCCAAAGATCTGGGCAGCTTCGCGTGCACAGTACTCAAAAGTTTGAGTGCTCTGTGCCTTCAAGAGGGCAATAGCGCCGCCCAAGCGCGTGGGCTGTGTTTCGGGAGGCAGGGTCTTGACTTGGAAGAGGATGGTTTCGAGCCAGGCGTGGGTTGCCTCGCACTGGCGGATCATGTGGCCGAGTTTGTTGCGGATGACAGGGTGGTCGATAAGGCGCTTGCCAAAGGTCTTGCGCTTCAACGAGTACTTGAAGGACTCTTCAATGCAGACGCGAGCAAGTCTGCTGGCTTGCATGACAATACCGAGACGTTCGTGGTTGAAGTTGTGCATGATATACTTGAAGCCCTGATTCAATTCACCGATCAAGTGGGTCTTTGGTACTTTGACCTAGCAAAATAATACGGTCAAGAATTTGATTGACTACTCTGCTCAAAATACACTTACATCTTCAAAGGTGATGTAAGAAGTACCGGAGCCCCACATGCCCTGGGTATCCATGTAACGGGCGTTGACGCCAGGCATGGAACGTTCAACAAGCAACAGAGAAACGCCACCCATACCTTCGCCACCAGTTCGGCAGGCAACGGTGTAGTAATCAGCGTATGCGCCCTGAGTGATCCATTTCTTTTCGCCATTCAGCAAGAAATAATCGCCCATATCCTTGGCAGTGGTCTTCAAACCGGCAACGTCGGAGCCAGCAGAGGGTTCAGTGATAGCCAAGGCGATGAATTTGTCACCGGCTAAGCATTCGGGCACGACCTTCTTCTTGATAGGCTCGGGTGCAAAGGACATGACAGGAGGAAGAGCGATCGACAAACCACCTTGCAAAGCCCAGAGCAAACCTCCAGAGCCGCAGCGAGCCACTTCGTCGATGCAGATAAACTCGTGGAAAATGTCAAAGTTTTCGTGCGTCAGACCGACTGGCAACGGATAAGGCATCAAGGAGGCAACGGTCGGGTTGGTGCCTGCTCCGGAAGCTGCAGCCAAAATACCCGCCTGGGCCACCTTCTTGACAACCTCGCGCGGAATGGCCTTGGCTTCGCTCCATTCGTGGCAGTACGGCATCAGTTCCTTCTCGACGAATTCGCGCATAAACTTTCGAAGACGGACGTGCGAGTCATTGTAGTAAGGGCTGCATGCATGCATTCGTGTATGTTAGCGATCAGAATTATATATATATTGCGAGCCAAAAACAACAATTCGACTTGCCTGTTCCAGTCCTGGTACCAGGTAGGGTCGCCGTAAGGGATGCCTTCGCCGAAACGTGCAGCGTCAGACGAGACCAACTGGCCCAAAGCAGGCGCAGCGCCGGCAGCAGCGGCACCAACCTGCTCAGATACCTGAGGTTTCTTCTCCTGCTCTGTCGGCTTGGCCTCGCCGATAACACCAATTTGCATAGGCAGACCGACTTTTTGCATGATGGCTGCATTGTGGAACTGCTCAAACTTCTTGGTGGCATCCTTGCCGGCCATCTTGAGCAGCACCTTCTTGCCACCGGGGTGTTCGTTGAGGAACTTTGTGACATCAAACACTTTGCCGTCAATGATGATCCAGATATCGTTGGCGTTGTTGTGCTTTGCGACTTCTTCGACTGTGAAGGTCTTCATCGTGTAAGTGGGGGTTAGGAGGAAGAAGGAAAGAGTGAGATTAAAAAGGACGCTGCTGCTGTTGCTGGACCAACATATGAATGCGATATCATGTTACTCAGCACAAATCTGAATTTTACCCCACATGGCAATGCCGCTCCCCTCCCCCCGCCCTCCTCATCAAACCAGCTGTCAAATTTTACCCACTGATTAGCAACGAATAAATATCGCCCTTGCAATCTGTTTTTCCATGTATCTATCTCTGTACTCTACAAAATATTGGGATCAGCAAGGAGCGAGCGGTGGTCGTAATGCGGGTAATTTGCATCAGTCCAATCCGTGCGATCCATATGAAATGTTACTCAACACAAACCGATAAAATATACCCCACATGATAAACGCTATCGCAGTCGTTGTCAGATCTACATACAAACACAACGCGTGTCACCACCGCGACTTCCACGATGCAAAAGTCAAAAACCCGCTCGCTGCTTAGCAGCCCCCGAAATATTCCGCGGGCCATCCTGTCTTATGAACTGCAGCTACAAGCAGGATTTGACAGCTCCCCAGTGTGTAACACCCTGTGATGCTCGTGGTTTGCTTTGACGATTATGCGCTGCTTTGTCAGCAATGTGATTGGCTGTCGTCGCATGTTTCGATTTCCGTGCTTTATAATACCTTTGTTGGTATGCAGAGAAGGACGACTCTGATGCTTATCAGGAACTGGATCGCCCACGCCGATGATAGTTTATATGCTGCAAGATATGTATGTAACTACTGCTAATTTTTATTTCCTTGCGCAAGAAATTACGTCAGCTTGTAGCTGAGCACGTTGTCAACAGCAGACGAATTTACCATCTTGAATGATGGAATATCCATCAACTTTTAGGTTCTTGATTGATGCACAGCATAGTGCAAATGTTCGTATTTTTGATTGTGTTTCCGTTCGAAGGATATTCCTGTAAGTCTTAAAAGTTATTTGGCGTAGACGTCGTTCGTAGTAGTATCGTTCACGATGTTCTTCAAGCTTTCGCAAATATTTTTCGCCCAACATCAAACGAGTACATATACGTGGGACATATGATATCGGTGTTTTGTAAACATATCTCTGCCGCATTGCTTTTGTGTATGAGTATAGCCGCCTAGTTCGTAAAATCTGATTCCTGCTGTCAGGAGTGTAGAATCTTCACTGAACTCTTCGCTCGTTGCTGCAGTGAATATAGCCACAACGATATTCTTTGGCATGTGTCTATCGCGATAATTGTGACAAATTTCAACGTTATGCAAGTGGTGCTTCGGTAATTCGATCAACTGATTGGTACAATTGTTGCGTATTGAGATGTGGCGAATATACGGACAACACTGCGAAAGGTTTTCAAATGCTGAGCAGTGCAAATTGGTGACAATGAATTGCAAAGTATGTATCGGGTGATGTCCTTCCAATCCGAGTATCGATAATGGTGCGATAGCATCCATATTATGCAATCCCAAGATTGTGAGATTCGGAAATCGATCAAGTATCGCGCAGATATCCAGCGTTTGGCACGTAACCCTTAATCGGTCGTTTACATTTCTTATCTGTAACGTTTCCAGATTGGAGTTTGATGAAATGTGCGAGAAAAAAAAACTGTCGGGTTCTTGGCCCATGCAAGCGGTGATTAATAAATGACGGATCAAAGTATCAGCGACTATGTCGAAGACTTTGTAAAGGTCGTCGCTAGATAAGGTACTAAAATTGTAGGGAGACTGAAAATGGAAACTTCGCAGCATAGGCAAATATTCAAGTAGATGGATTTGATGATCATTGCTGATATCCAGTCCTCGTAGGCGCAGCGTCTTGAGTTTTCCACAACCATTGCAAAAGTCACGAACGATAGTATCCACTCTTCCCGTGCTTAAAAGGGTTACACCGCTAGTTACAATGCTATTGGTGACTTCGAGACACAAAAACTCGAGATTGGGATAACCTTGACCAAAGTATTCTAACTACAAATATGGATATACGCGGGTACGCTTCAGTCCACCGGTTTTGTCCTCGATGGAAAAATGCTTGAGATCAAGATTCATTCTCCCAGCGCGTTCCTCTCTCGCCATTTTTATGCAATCGTGGACGCCTCCCGTCAGACGTTCCAGGACAAATGAAGTGTAGTTTTCCGTTTCCGACCCGAACAGCAGGTTAAGGTCGTGTATCTTTGGAGGTATATTATCTAGGTTATACAGAATAGGAACGAGCGGCAAGTTCTTGAGAGTAACGCTCTTTAGATGTTCCCCTTCGCCTATGAAAAACAACAACAACGGAGTGTAGTCTATATATTCTGCCGATCCAATTGGCAGAAACGTATGCCATGGTGGGTATATTGATCCACGAGAATGCAATTGTAGCTCGATATCACAGTCAATTCCTGTACCCGCAACTTGGACATAATAATGCTCAAGGGACTCGTAACCGGGGATGGAAACTGTTGGTAGCGATTTTTTCGCCTCGAATACAATTGTTTGGATGAGTGGACACAATTCGCAGAGCTCTGACGCTTGCTCTGGTGTGAAATCCAAATATGAAAAGTGAATTTCGCGTACGTGGGCTCCCAATGAGATGTCAACATATTTCTTCAGCGTGCCGAGAAAGGATATTGCGTATACCACTCCTAGTAGGCGCACCTTTTGACATAGCAGTTCCAACATAGTTTCGTGCCAAGCGCGGCTCACGCAAAGATAAGCAATGCAGTCGCTTTGTGACAGGTGACAGGTGATGAGTGACCATATTTCCGATGGCAAGCGCTCCATAGTGTAAAAAGGTGGAAACACGCGGAAGAAAAAAAAGATGGAAAATGTGGAAGAACTTTAAGTGCTGAAAACATCACTGAAACACGAATCACATTGAGACAAGTCTTCTGTCCATCGTGAACAATAACTGCAACTGCCTTGAAAACTTATGTAAGCAAGTAAAGATAAACCGCCGGGAATTGTCACGACCCTAGACATCTTCGACGCAGAACGCAGTGATCTTGGCATTTTGAACGTCTCACTCAGCTTTCTAGCAGCTGTGTTGACCCAACTGACATTATCCAATGCTGGGTTATATTGGTGGTTTGAATGTCGATTCGTTTCTAAGCACGGTGCTGGATACATCAGGTATTATATTGCAGTTAATAATTTCGTCAGATTGTTGACGTGCTTTGATTTTATACACATAACTTGAAATGATTTTGAACAACGAAAAGAAAGACAAACAAAAGGAAAACAGATGGCATGCTTGAGCTGTACAATAAGGAGAAGGAATGAACAGATGGAAATGGAAATGAAAAGAAAGTGGGAAAGCATGCAAAGAGAAAAAAAAACACACAACGGAGTGAAAAAATATACAGTAAAAACATGGAAAAGGTCAAGGAACGAAAGAGTGGTATGATAGATGAAGTGACGACCTACGGGGTCAGGGAAGGCGAAAGCATACCCGCAGTGTTCTTTTTTCGTATGTATTCCACAAGGTCAGGGCACCGCTGCAACCCTTTCAATGCTGTGCGTTGAGTCTATATAATAAAATAATATGTCAGCCATGTGTACTACAAAAATGTGCGACTATACACGTACTTCAATATTTTCAAGCCAAGGATGGCGCTGCAATGCATAGTAGCAAACAATGAGCAAAGCGATTTCCTTATGATTACAGGCACAGCGGGACTTACTAGAACATCTTTAATGGTTGGTCGATTCTCCCTTTTAGGCGTCAGCAATCTGACCATAAGATCAATACCTGTATGCGCAGAATTTGTGAGACGGCAGAGAGCCACGATCTATATACGATTCATCGAACTTACATTCTTCACTGATGTGTTTAAAGCAGCGATCTTGAAACAAATTATATGGTGTTTTTTCTAAACACCAGATAATTTCTTGAGTCAAATCTACAAATTCCAATCAGCATTCAAGCATATCTCTCTCACGTAACAGTCTAAGCTTACTGTCGAAAGGGAACTTCCGGGCGACTGTGCAATACAACATAATTCCCAAGCTCCAGATATCCACCGACTTGTCATACACCCTTGGTTCGTGGTATATCTCAGGTGCGACTAATAAAGTGGGATGGTGTTAGCTCAGACCCACCCCCAAAAAGAATCAAAGAATCACAGGGCCACGTACCGTACGACCTAGTGCCACACATTGTGGAGAATCCACTGTCCAGCTCAAACTTGGCGAGCCCAAAGTCGGCCAACTTCACTTGGAGTGTTTTCTTGGACATCACCAAGATATTTTCCAGCTTAAGATCTCTGTGAGCAACGCCTTGCTCATGTAAGCTCTGCATGAAGAGTAAAAGCTATTGTCAGATCTCACTGTTTCCAACGTCGGCTCTGCTCTACTCACATCGACAGCGTGGAAAATTTGGTCGAAGATAATTTTTATCTCGTCCTCAGCGAGAGAGCTCTTCAGATCAGACACATATTGGAATAAGTCTCCATCTTCGCCGCTAAGATATTAAACGTTAGAAACAGAAATCAATATCGAGACCAATTCTTTTTTCTATACTTACAGCTCCATGGCCAGGAAAAATTCCTTGTTATACTCAACAACGTCCTCAAGACGAATGATGCAAGGCTATCAGAAAATGAAAAGAGAGGGGAATGAGCGGCTATCGATGAAATGCTGTCTAAGTTAGCTGACTTACGTGGTCCTGCAGGGAAGTATATGTGTTAATCTCCTGCTTCAAGTACTTTTGGAAATTAGGTTTGCTCGAGTAGAACCGCTTGAGCGCGATGAGGCGCTGCGTAAGATTGCATCGTGCGCGGCTCACTTGTCCAAAGCTTCCACTTTCGATGAACTTGCTCATCGTGAATCGGTCTTCCAGGCGGTGCTTAACAACACACATGCAAGTTAGTGATTTTGCAATGCAATACCCAAAATTTCTTT
Source organism: Rhizomucor pusillus (assembly GCF_041956525.1). Classification (NCBI taxonomy): domain Eukaryota; kingdom Fungi; phylum Mucoromycota; class Mucoromycetes; order Mucorales; family Lichtheimiaceae; genus Rhizomucor; species Rhizomucor pusillus. Next base: position 618,929 of record NW_027192154.1, read on the forward strand.
GTCACTTACAAGTACTCTCTTTCGCAGGGTTGGAAGGTGCACAATGAATTTGATTTCCTTGTCACCGTTTTCCTGACGGAAGCTAATCTCGTCTCCTTGGTTCAGTTCGAGTTCGACGTCCTTCGGAAGCTTGGTACCATTCACCCAAGTGCCTTTGATGCTACAATGATTTAAAATGATTATCTGCAATTTTTTCCTGCCGCATTTTTTATTTCTTGTGGCTGGCAACTAACCTGCGATCAATGATGAAAACAGGTCGTTCTCTGTCGACACTGTTGATTCTTAGTCTCTGGAGAATGAATGAAAAGATTAATGGATTAATTAGTTACTTCGTTTCTATTTTTTTCAGTTACTTACCGAGTAAATAACAGCATGGTGTTTGGGATCGACAAAGGCGGGCGGCAGTCTGATTTGAAACACCGATCAGCAAAGTGGGGACAATTGCCACAGCCAACCAAAGCGTACCTGATATCGCCTTCCATGTGTGCGATCAAGTAACCAAGTCGCAAGGAATAAGGACCACGGGCTTGCTTGGCTGCAGAGTTGAAAAGAATCTGGGACTCTGCAAGATCTGGGTACACGCTTTCGAGGAAAGTGTAAGCGTCAGTGTGGATTTGGAAGACAGTGTCTGCTGTCAAGGGCAGGTTGACAGCTTCGTCTTGTTTGTTGGTGGAGGAGGGCTGCTCGTCAACGACGATGCGCAACGACGACGACGATGCTGTGTCCCGCTTTTGGAGGCATCCTTCCTTGAGGGCTTTGTCAACCAGCGAACGCTGCTGGGACTTTGATTTGGTAGTGACCTTCTTCTTCTTGATAATCTTCTCTGCAGGGTTGACGGACAATGACATGTTGCCCCGGGAAGTCTTGGACCGTGTCAAATAATCACTTGCTACAGGAGTGCGACGGGATGACCGTATCTCGGTCTTTGATCTTTCTTTCATCTGCTTTGGATGGATTGGGAATAGACAGTCTTGGATGGATTAAGTGTTACTTGAAAGCAAGCCTAAAGTAAAAGAAAAAAGGAAGAAAAAAGCAGAGGCACAAAGAGAGGAAAAAGGAAAAAGAACGGTGCAAGGAGCGTGGGGGATCCTGAAGCTTCAGTTTAAACGAGAGCATCAGCAGCCAGCTCTCTCTTCTGCCGCCGGAACCCGATCAGGTGGCGCTCCGACGCTATCGTAGCAGGATGAAAAAAAAATTGACAACCAAGTGCTGAAAAGCTAACTCGAGTGGACCAAAGTAGAGCTTTGCTTTACACTTTTCCCCAACATCATCATTCTTGGTTCCTATGGTAACAGGCAGGTGATACGTGGAGGTCAGGATTTTTTGACTGGTACCATGCTTCAGGTACACTTTCTCATCATCGCTTCGTTGACACGACTGAAAATCGGGATTCGATTGTCTTGAACTTTAATTATTCCTGCTTCTATTAAGTCGGCAGAAGACAGAGAGAGCATCCTTTTTGTAGCGTAAATATAAATTCATATTCTCCGAGGACTCTCCTCAAAAAAGAAATATCGCTTGCAATGACGTGAGCGTGGGCGAGCAAGCAGATATGCTTTGGCGGCAGAACATGGTCCTCGTGATAGGATGAGCTTGCAGTATGGTTTGCTTGGTTACACGAGTTGGCCAGGTGCAGCTGCTTTTCTGTGGACACCAACAGCGCAGGAATAAGGCACCGTTTTGGTGCGGGGAGAAAAAAAAGGTTTTGACAAGAACCCTGACCTGAGCGTATACACCCTTTGTACCACTCATGTTACGAAATGTCAAAACGGCCGATCTGATTTGGAAGGATCTCGAGGTCTCTTGCAAAGAACTTCGGCTGGACACTCTACGTTGCGGACAGTCATTCCGATGGCGCAACATTGGTAATCACTGGCAAGTTGATCCATTGACACAATCCTTGATCTCTCTGTATTTCTAATCCTTGTTTTTCTAGGTCCTGTGTCTTGAGAGGCAAACTTTATGTACTCAAGGAAACTCGTAAGTTTAAAATACATGGCAAAGGTTTCTTGCAGCTTGGTAACAATTGGTTGCTACTTAAGCTTCGACGGTGCTATACGGTGTGCCCGAGACGGATAGCTCAGAAGACGCCTGCAAAGAAATCGTCACTGTCCTGCGTGATTATTTCCAGCTCGATCGTTTATCACTCGAAGAATGCTACAAACGTTGGTCAGATGCAGATGCGAATTTTAAGAAACGGTCGGTGCACTTTCAAGGAATTCGGATGTTGCGGCAGGATCCGTGGGAGAACCTTGTATCGTTTATCTGCTCAAGCAACAACAACATTGCGCGCATCACGCAAATGGTAACTTGCAAGCAAGAGTCAGATGAAAAGTCACATTCAATCTGACGCAACACAACAATAGATCCAAAAACTGTGCCAACGATATGGACCGCCTGTCATACAGCTCGATGGTGTCACGTACCACGACTTTCCATCTGTCGAGGCACTCGCGCAGCAAGGAGTGGAAGATCAGCTACGTCAAATGGGTTTCGGATACAGAGCAAAGTACATTGCACAAACTGCCCGGTACATCGACTCACATGAAAAGGGAGAAGAATGGCTTGTCGGGTTGAGAAGTGTCCCGTACTCTGAAGCCAAAGAAGCACTTGTGTCGCTTTCTGGAGTAGGACCAAAAGTTGCCGATTGTGTGGTAAGAGGATTAAAAAAGTGCATTGTTGTGCCTATGCAATCCTTTTGCTGAAATATATATGCAGTGCTTAATGTCGCTCGACCACCACGAAGCTATTCCTGTTGACACGCATGTCTGGCAGATAGCCTTGCGTAACTATGGATTCGGAAAGAAACAGCAGAAGACATTGACAAGTAAAGTATACGACCAAGTCGCTGATCATTTACGTCAAATCTTTGGGCAATACAGCGGCTGGGCTCACTCAGTGCTTTTTACTGCTGATTTGAGGTCGTTTGCTGATCGGCTGACAGAAGAAGAGGACAAGGTCACGGTAACTTCGGTAATTACAACTGCGGAAAAACGAAGATCGGAGCAAAAAGAGACGACGGATGAGGCAGTGACCGTGGCTACTGAGACTATCACATCACGGAAACGTCCACGACGGCGCACGCGAGGCCCGGATTAACTTGCATGACCTGCATTTGTATACATAATACCTTTTCTTATCATCACCAAATTCAACACTGTCCATGTTACATCTTTCCATCTACATCCTCCGTATATAATATAAATAACCCTCTTGTTTTTTTTTGTAGCAGCCCTGGGCCAAACAACGTGTGCATTTTTATTCATTAGAGACAAAAAACGTGACACTTAGGCACGGACAGCCTCGCGGAAGTAGTTCTCAAGGGAACCCTTCTGGGGAACGAACTTGACGTAGCAGCCATCGGGCTTGAGCTTGCCCTCAGTGCGAGCCTGGATGTATTCCTCACGCTTGAGAGGAGTGAAGCCCCACTTGTTGGAGACGATGATCTTCTGCTGACCAGGGAACTTGTACTTGGAGCGTCTCAAAGCCTCAATGACGATAGCCTTGTTGGAATCCTTGGAACGGACAGAGAAGATAACCTGGCCAATGTTGACACGAGCGACGAGCCCGTTGGGCTTGCCGAAAGCACCACGCATACCGGTTTGCAATCTATCGGCACCGGCGCACGACAACATCTTGTTGATACGGACGACGTGGAAGGGGTGGACACGGACGCGCATGTGGAAAGCGTCCTTACCGGCGTTCTTGACAATGTACTTGTTGCAGCAAATACGGCCGGCTTCCAAAGCTTCGGCAGAGATCTGTTCGTATTCGTTGGAGACCAAGTGCACGCACAAGGGGAACTCGTCCACGGAAGCCTTCTTGCGGCCCAAGTCGTAGATTCTGATCTTGGGATCAGGAACACCACGGCAGTATCTGCTCTTGGGGTAAGGCTTGTTCTTGCAGTATCTGTAGCAACGAGCGGGACGACGACCCATGGCTGCAATGTGCGTAGGTGAATTACGTCAGTATCATCCATCTCTCGAGTGATCTATAATCCCATCCATTCATCCATCCATCTATCTATCCATTCGTGCATCCACGCTGCTGCGTTCATCCACTGCAAGCATCATCGCTGTCGCACCATGCATGCATGCATCTGCTACTCACCTATTACAAGCAGAGAAAGAGGGAGTTCCTATGGTCACGGCCTTGGCCAGTAACTATGCGCCGCGACGGCCGCCGTGTGGAAGCCCTCCTTTTAAGCTCAGCCCATTTCATTGTCTTGAGCGTCTTGATTAATGTCTCTCGGAAGCCTCTAGCTTTACAGATGCTGCGGTTCGTCCGCAGTAGAGGTTACAATCGAGTTTACGCTGCTGAATGTGCCGTTGTTTTGCGAATATTTATTTCAAACGATGCATTTGGCTTGAATTCAAAGAATAGAAGGACTTCCCCACCGAAAAAGGCGTCTTTTACATACGGCAAAGGCATACCTGCAACGAGTGCTCTTTAGTTTCGAGTGCATCGAAAAAGTATTCAATATTAAGTCTAATGCTTTCTGCGAGATATCGCAAGATAAAACATTTGCAGAAGACAATTCACCGAAAATGAACTGGAAATTTTGACGGATTGTCATCTCCCTCTTATCGAACATGAATTGCACACATATGTATACTGATTGAACAAAGATGTTCCTAAAGGTCGTCAATGCCATTTACCGCGTTTCGCCGGGCACCGTCCGCTAACAAACACGATGGTGTCTGCATGGCTTTGTCTTCCTCCTTCTCGTCCGTCCTTGTTTGAGTTTGAATTGAAACACAAAGCGAAAAAGTCGCCCTACATTACCATCAACCTTCTTTCTTTCTTTCTTCCACCCTTATGGAAGCGAACACAGAATCTATCGCGAAACCAGTCGCTACCGCCGCCGAACCTGCATCGGAAGCAACAGCAGCGGCTTCTGCATCCCCTTCATCCCCAGAGCAGGAGGAAAGCCGTAAAACCCGCCAAAAGCGTGAGGGTCGCAAGCGAGGCACCTACAAGAATTACACTGAATCACAGCTGCGAATCCTGATCAATTGCTACGTGAATGAAGGCCTCACTGTCACCGAGGCAGCGAAACGCTCAGGTACTGGTCGTCGCCGCTGTTTAGTCACCATGTCTGTGTGAAAGACTAAGACGCTCTTTGCTTTGCAGGCGTCAACAGGTCGACGGCAAGCCGAATTCTCGCCAAGCATGAACAGAGTCCTGATCACGAAATACCCAAACGTCGCAGACGTGGACGAGGAGCCACACCCGCGTTGCAACCTCAGCATACACAGTTTCTGATTCAATACCTCGACAAGCACGCTGATGTGACATTTACCCAATTGCTAGAAGACATGAGGAACAATTTCCCTGGCATTGAGACCTCCATTTCAAGTGTGCAGACGCATATCAAGAAACACTGCGCTCTCTCAGTCACCAGATCCGAGAGATATCCTGCCAACCGACGCGACACGGAAGAGATCAGACATCAACGCAAGAATATTGTGAGCGCGTGGCTGCAGACGTCCAGTTTCAGCTACCCAACAAACTGCGTGTTTATCGATGAGACGACTTTTACTTTCCAAGTGCGCCGCAGCTTTGTGCGGACCCAGCGCGGTCAGTCAGCGCGCATCAGACTCCCAGCAGAGCGCGGACGCAATCTCACGGTGTTTTCAGCAATTGCCGGTGCAGGCTTGATCGATTTATCAGTAAAAGTCCCTCCTGGCGAAACAAAGTGGGTGGATTTCATGGCATTTTTACACAACGTGATGGATGTCCTCGATCGTCAAGGCTACCAGGGCTGGTATCTTGTATTGGACCCTTCGCTTGTACCTCTTGGCCTCAGCATCGAGCAGGAAATCGTAGCCCGTGGCTACCAGTGCGTTCGCTTACCGACGCAGTCCCCGTTCCTAAACCCGGTGGAAGAATTCTTCTCCAAACTTCAGCTGTCGGTCCCAAGAAGACCTCTGGACGAAGGCGAGACGCTTGTTCAGCGGGTCGTCGAAGGCGCGAATCAAATTACCCAAAATGATATCAGAGGATGGATCAGACGCGCCATGGTCTACTTTAACCGATGCCTCAATGAAGAGCGAGACCTCTAACTGGCAGAATAAATCCACCCGCAACCTTTACTACCCGAGAAAACGCTGCTGCTATCTGAAATTTGCTATCTTTCATTTTCTTGCATAAATGATATATATAAACCGTTACCTGAGCTTTAAAAACGTTTGCTGTGTGCTTGTATTCGAAATTAAGCAGAAGAATGTGTCTATACTGGGATATCTGGACGGCTGCTGCTGTACCCATTCTGTCCCATCGGGTCTCCGGATCCTCGTATCGCATGGATGGACCACATGCGAGCAAGGGGAAAAACGTGGAGCCATAGTACTTTTGAAACTGTAACTACAGGGATATATGATGGCATAATTGTCCACAAAGCTTACTGTCGTACAGTGCATAGAATGCCTTAGAAAGCCTTTAACTACACATCTGCTTGCTTCTCAATCCGTCTGCTTTTGTATTCACGTTTGTTGCTACTCTATCGTTATTAAATTCAATGTCCTTTCCTCTGTGTCCTATGCAATTTAGTGGCCAAAAGATTATTTAACCGGAATATGTAGCAATATTGTTCCGTGGCCTTCTTCATTTTATCAAAGGGAAATTCGCGGGTATGCATTTAATTTACGTCATGTCATGTCTATATTGACGAAACGTGGTGGAGTTTACGCTGCATAAAGATAATGGACATTGCGAGAAAGTAAGAGGACATACGGCATCACATGTCGACACACCGCTAGTCCAGATAAAGTTTGGTATGCATGTGGAACAAATTTTTGCTACAACAGTAACGGTATATCACCCTTTGCGATTGCCGTCTTATACACCGCTGTGATGTATTGATAACATATAGTATCAACAAAGATGAGGTTATTGTTTGATATTTGCGCGCAGACAACATCGTCATCCCATGCAGCTGGGCGTTTCAAGCAGCGCAAGAGTGGTTTTGGAAAGTGCGGGTGGTGGTGGGTACCTGGCTGTTTCCATTCCCGTCCCTCCTCCTCCCTCCTCCCCTTTGACAACTCACTTAACTCACTCCACTCCACTCCACTCAGTCACTTTCTTGTTTTTCTCCACTTTCTTTTCGTTTCTATTTTAAGTCACACACTTTGCTTCTCTCTGTGCCTCTCTTTCTCTTTATTTCATGCAACCACCAGCCAGCGACGAACAAAAACCACTATCAGGTGCCTATCCGAATCTCAACGGTGGATTGCAAAGATGCTAACGACAAATGTCAAAAGATCATCTCGTATTTTTCATTCACGGCATAGGGCAGCAATACGAAGAGCATGGAAATATTACACACCACGGTAGTGTACTGTCCTGTGCCCAGTTGCTAAATTCTCGGAAAAACTGACCACTTTTGACATAGTTGACACGATCCAGAAGAACACGCAGGATATGCTAGCAACGTGCTACCCAGATCATCGGATACGTGTGACCTTTATCCCGATAGGTAAAATAAAAGGCTGCTATGTGAAGAGAGAGAGAGATGTGGAGGAGAGCTGAGCAAATTTGTGTGCGTGTGGTTTTTTTTAGAGTGGCACAGCGTCGTGCATAAAATCGTCGATGCCAAAATTGACCAGTCAACCATGAGCACCGTACCCAAGGTCCGCTTAGCAACAAACCAATGGCTTATGGACTGCATGTATTGTAAGCATGAACTTTTCTCGCGCAGCAAACAAAAGTTTGATGTTAACTATATTAGACTTTACTAAACCGCACGGACAATGTATCATTGACACCATTTGTGATCAATGCAACGGCGCTTATCAAGCACACGTAGAGGAGAACCCTGAATTCCAAGGTCATGTTCACATGATTGGATTCTCTCTGGGCGGTGTCGCTTGCTACGATATCTTGTCAATGCAGTGGTCCTTGGAGGAAGACGGCACACCGCCGTGGGAAAACGTCAAACCCGACCCTTACATCTGCGCAAAGCCAGATGTCAATATACCCAAACTCGCGTTTAAGGTTCAAAACCTTTTTACCTGCGGCAGTCCAATAGGTGAGTTTGTGGTGATGGGTTGCAAAACAAGCAGCAGCAGATGGTTAACGTTCTATCAAAGCTGCCTCGCTCATATTCCGTGGTCTCGATTATATGCATTTTCATCCACCAGCACGCACCCGTGTTTACAACATCTTCCATCCTTTTGATCCACTCGGCTACCGCCTCGAACCGATGGTCAACAGCAGCTACACGACCGTAAACCCTGTAAAAATAGCGCGTGCGCAGCGCAAACGCATCCTACCTGTAAATATACCCAAGATACCCAATCTCGGTATCCGCTCTTCGATTGCCGGTGCCGCTCCGCTCATCTTGAAAGCTCGACGATCATTTTGGCAGTACATGCTCACATCCTCCTCAGAAGTTACCCTCAGTAGTGGCAAGGAGGAAGGAGACCAATCACGGAAACAGGAGCAACAGCAGCAAGATACTGCAAAGAAGCAGCAGCAGCGCCACGTACACAAAAAACAAAAATCACGAGTTATTATCACGCAACAGCTGGAAGCCGTAACCATGCCGCCGTCGCCGGTCTTTGAAGAACGCCACTCAGACCCTTCATCATCGTCGTACGAGACAAACGAGGCATTGGAGGCCGCAGCGTCCGTCGAGCAGATCGCCGATCTTATGGAGCATGATGATGAAGAGAACGCGTCGATTTCATCGTCGTCAGAAGCGAGCAGTAACTTGGGGGACGATGAACAGGACGACAGCGATGGCACAACACCGCCAAGCGACAACGATGAGGACGACGACGACGACGACATGAAAACGATGCGGATACTCGGGCACGATGGCCGTGAATATCGCCGCATGGATTATACCCTTCAGGAGAACGTTATCGATGCCTACGCTTCCGAGTGGATTGTGGCATTCAAAAGCCATTTCCGGTACTGGGCAAATAGGTAATCTCATCCATATGAGATGGATTTCTGGGTCGATATTCACACAATGTTCGATGTTTACAGGGATTTGGCTTTACACATAGCACACTGCATCGCTGGCAAAGATCAATGAAAACATATACCGAGAATGCTATGTTGGGTTGTTTATAGATAAAAGCATTTATGATCCAATCTTTACACCTTTTTCTTTGCTACATCATTGAAAATATGAAAAGAGAAAAAGAAAGCATCCAGCTTTGTGATAAAGTAAACTGAAGCAGCAGTGCGGCGTAACTTGAACTAGTGGAAGAATGCAAAGCTGACCTTGCTAACGTATAGTTTTCGTCATTTTCATTTTTTTAGTAGTTTATCGGCGTCGCACAGCTAGAGTGTAAGGCTGTGGACACCAATGGTCTTACTATGATGGCAAGCCATCGCACAGAAGACCGGGCGGAAAAGATAAGAGTAACAACATGAGGAACAATGTTCCTCGTTGTAGTTGTTAAACTATAAAGAACAGATACTACACTTGATCTTAGCCAAAAGGCCTGAGAGGATGAGGAACAGCGAGGTACCCAGGATACGCCCCCTTTTATACCTTTCAGATTGTAGCGATGAAAACTTTCTATGGATAATAATCGATTAGCCTAAGCACCTTGGTTGGTAAAGCAAATCTATTACTGTGGTTTTTGATTGGGCACACCGAAGATGTAATTGGGTAAAGGACCATACTGGGCCCAAAGTGCAACTCTACGATTGTCCCAATACCTGAAACATTTACGAAAGATGTATTGCTCTCCACAGAAAATTCAAGAACAAATAGAAATGCACAGAAGCTAATTGCAAACTGATAATAGTCACCAGATATCATTGGCTCCTCATTCACCCACTCAACTACAACTATGCGGAGGTGGCTTCTGTTTCAACCGTTTCCCGTTCATGCTGCTACTGCGTCCCGCCGCTTTCAGCGCTCATCCACACAAACCATAATAATGATCACACTTTACCATTTCTCGATAGCACCGTTTCGAAAAATAGGAAAACTTGTTGCTCTTCTGTCTCTGTTCTTAAGCAATATGCACTGTCGGTTGAGTGTCTCCAATTCAACAGTTGACTCCATGTCCTTGTCACTCCACGATACCTTTGAAGCACCACTCCTTTCTCTTTAACCTCCCATTCTTCTATCCATTCCTAGTCGTTGGAAGGACGATGATGTGGGAAACGAGTGAAACATGGGGGTCAGGAACGAGTTTGTGTAACTGTTTTGTCAGCGTACACAGGGTCAACTCCATACGTTCCACCCTTAAAAAATTTACCAAAGATCCGGTTTGCCGTGGTATAAACAGGTCCCATCACCACCACCACCATCACCGTCGGGAACGAAAGTTCATGTACGTCTCTGCACATGCCGGAAGCAGACGATGGTGTAATGCAAATTATTAGAGTTACTCAGCTAGTCCAAACTAGAGCAGCTTGCTTTCGGGCAAACAAGGAAAGACAAGACTGACTTATTGCCCGATAAATGACGGAAAAGGCAATTAAGGATGGTGCAACGCCGAGGAAAGAATTTTCCCGCCAACCCCAAACCCGTCCCGCGGTTCAATATTTTAAATTTTTCCTTTAAGAAAATGCATCGTTTATTACTACTATCAACAAGAGAGGGAGAAAAATGCACTGTACAAGAGAAACAAGCATGGGCGGGAACCGGTTGTATGTGTGGGGAGAAACAAGTATATCGTAAAGTTGTGGGGGGACGGGTTAACGGTTTGAGTAATGAGATGATGCGATGTTTTTAATGCTTCTGCTGTTTCTTTTGCAACGCATCCTTGTGAGCAATCATAGCAATGATAGCAGCACCCAGGCCAGAGCCGTCACGAGCCAGCGCAAACTTGAACTTGGCCGCGGTTTCCGCATCGTACAATTCGCTGATAGCTTGTCGCATGTTGTTCTCATAGTTGGGGTAGAACTCGAACAGCGAGCCATCAATGGCAATCACTCCATTCTTGTCCAAGGCGCCGGTGTGGGACATGACGGCGCTCAAACCACAGGCTGAGAGACGAGCAGCACGGCGACCAACAAAGTTACTAATCTTCTTGACAATTTGACGGTCGGCAAGGGTTGTGGAGGGGATGTTGAGAGTGCTTTCAAGAATGTGCTTAGTTTCAGTAAGGTCAGGGGAATCATCGCACTCGATGGCAGACATGTAGGCGGTCTCGAAGCTCCATTGCTTGTTAAGTTCCTGGGAGGATTGGCCATTGAATAAGAGGTATCTGTCGATGAGCTGGAGCATGCAGTTGCGAGTAATTTCACCGAGGTACATGCCCGAGATCATCTTTTCGTATAATTGTTGTCCCACATTGATGGATTCGCGGTCGAGCTTGTTATCGTAGATGGTAAAAGGAAGCACGCGGCGTTCGCAGTCGAAGGCACCCCATTCCATGTTGATAACCATCTCATCCGTGGCAGCTGGGCCGTGCGACCACTTTTCAAGGTTGCTCATCTTTTCATAGTAACCTTAACGGGAGCATAAGTAAACTTGTAATGGAAGGATGCATGCGCATGTGTATATATACTTACTTGCGTTGGAGCCGGTGCCCATGATAACACCCATTGCAGTGGAAGGTTCGCTGTATGCATACGCCATCAAGGTACCAACAGTATCGTTCACGATCTATGACATAATAAGCAACAGTGTCAGATTGGGAATTAAAGTTCAGAAGAAAGGAAACTTGGACCCCGCACACAGAACGCGACCCGCCACCGGGAAGATACTGAATAAGCGGGAAAAGTCTGGTGGAAGGGGGGAAACTTACAGCGGCAATGTGGACAGGAATGTTCTTCTTACGGAAGGCATCCTGAAGCATAATTGTGACATCCTTGTTTACAGCACCGGGGCAGGAGAAACCCTTTGTCCACTGCTTGAGCACACCGCGGTTGATTTCGGTTTGCCAGACTGGGAATGAAAAGGTGAAGCCAAGCTGCAGCTCGCCGTCACTGTCCTCCAGGGACCCGTGTTCAGTAATAAATGTATCCACGCAGTCGGCAATGTAGTCACAGAGGTACCGGAATTCGCCTCTCTTGAGGTCCTCAGAGACAACAAACTTTTGTTGCTTGGCGCTGTATTTGCCGTTGCCCTCCAAACTGAACTCACACACGCGAAGGTTAGTGCCACCAAGATCAAGTGCCAAGTAGCGTCCTGTTTCCTCGCCCGTGGGACGGCCTGACACGAAACTGGGGATCATGGCAACTAGAGAGCAAGGTTGTCAGAAGACCGATAGTTTTGATATACGATTGAGTAGAAAGCTTACCAGTTGCGCCGTCGTTGCGAAGGCCCTTGCGGATTTCTTCTTGGAACTGCTTGACGATAGCCTCTAGTTGTTCCTTGCGTACGTCGAACTCTTCAGCGATGGCGTTGATCGCCTGATTCTGAGCCTCGGTGCCGTCGACCTTGTGAGCGCAGGACTTTGGTTTTGTGTAGTTGGGGTTGAGCCAGACAGTCATTGTTTGTGGAGTGGACAAGAAGAAAAAGAAAGAGAGAGAGAGAGAAAGGGAGAAAAAAAGAAGACGTGTAAGATAACAAGACAAGGCGGGGTTGAGCTTATATATGTATTTCTCTGCGACACACCAGACAGTGTGTGAGGTCAGTGACGACGGCGACGACGAACCTGGCCGGGGTCCCGCGGAGACAAACGAGGGCCGCCACATTTGCGGAGATGGATGTGAGTTGTGCTCACCGACCCATCCATTGTTTGCATCTCGATGCTCACTCACTTTTTACCGCCGAATACAATTTTTTCCGCACTTTCCGCCCCCCGCGAGTTTGATTTGATCACCATCTCTGTTTCTTCCGTCTCTCTACGTGCGTGCCTGTGTGGCCACATGCAGGATGCGCACCCCACAATCAACAACGTGCTGCTTGCCATTTCGAGAAACTGGGGATGATCTGTCTGTTGCCCGAACCCAAAAGATGTGGTCCCATCATGACTTCCTAAACGGGCACAACCGTGCTAAGCTTTTTCAGCAACAAGGAACATTATCCTGCAAGCTTCGATAACCGTCAACTCAGAAGTACACTTTATCCGTCACTGATCACTCTAGATAGCGTATGCTATTACACTGCGGAAACGGGTTCACTAATCTGAATTTGAACCATGTTTGGTCATCTTTATATATGTGAGCCACACCTCTCAAACCAAGTGACGCACATATATTGAGAGCGCTATACATAGCCAGTCAAATGCATAGACGAACGCAGCATGTGGGACTTATGTTTGACCAAATGTTTATTGCTTTAATATGGTTGAAGGTCATGGAAGCTTCACAGTGTTATCCTTTTGGAGGCATCTCTAAAGGGATCGGCACTCTGGACGCATCCAAGTCATGAGATTGTCTATAAACATGCGCCTCCAGCAGCTTTGAAGCAACGACCCCATCGCTGCCGCCACTTTGGAAGCTTTGCTGAGTATTTGCTACGCGTTGGCAAAGAGCAACCCATTCCAGGAACCATCGACTGGATAACGTTACAAACCCATTGGTGTCGCCTATTTGAATCTGTAGACGACATAATCTTTTCGGCTTTTCTTTGCGTTCCGTACAGGATCAACCTCCTAATATTGAAGACTTCATGCGTGAGGCGGTCAGCCATTCTCATCCCTCTGAACAAAGATGTGGTGGAGATCAACGAAAGAGCTACCGCTATCTTTCCGAGCCGGGAGCATACTTTTCTATCCACGAACGAAATTCTCACTGAGAGAGATCAGGAGACTTACTCTGTCGAATGTTCTAATTTATCCTTGCATGCAAAAATTTCGGCTCCAGGGGTTCCGCGTGGGATCTACTTCTTCCGCGTAATCCTTCCTTAAAAGCGTATCCGGGTCACTATTTTCCTTGCCTGGCTTGTACGTGATAGTTGGGGTTATACAACTCAAGTTCATTCATCCAGCGTACAAGACGGGGAGTAGGCTTGGACTGCGAGCGTAGATACTTGAGTGTATGATCGTCAGTGGACACCTCGTAAAAGCGGCCTTCCAGAAAGCATCGCCAAGTGCGTAACGCATCGAGTATTCCCAGGAGCTCCCTCTCTTGGGACAGTAGTTCCTTTCTGCCGAAGACAGCTTCCTTGATTCGTAAGCCAGAGGGTGCCATACGCTTTGATCATCCGCCGGCAGCAACACCGCACCGATTCCGATATCCGAAGCATCCGTTTCAACTCTGTAAGGCTCGGAAGTATCCGGAGCTTGGAGTAAGGCGACATTGACGAGCTTGCTCTTGATCATATCAAAGCTAGTCTGCCAAGCGTCGGTCCAATTGATCGGTCGTTTCTTGAGTCCGCCTGCTTTGGAGAGGTCCGTCAAAGGAGTCGCGATACTCACAATGAAATCCAGCTGTTGCGAAACTTCAGAAACCTTGTATTACTGCAAGTACATGGACAAACTTTGCTGCTGACCCATGCACAGTTAAAGAGGACGACGACTTGGCTAAATTTGAACCAGTGCTTAATTTTCTCCTCGAGGTGGGTTAGGAATATTACCGACCTGTCTGTGGTGAGCTCTGACACTTTTCTTAGCCACTTTAAGCAATCCTTTAAACCCAGACATTCATGCCGCGTTGAAAGGATTGTCAGGAAGAAGGCAGAATTGATCGACAAAACGGGGTCAAGACGCAGAGTCGTCGTGATCCATGCTAGAAGTGATAATCGAGAACTGGATAGATTCCGCAGAAGCAATATCTCGATGTCTACGAACATCTGTTAGTGCATGATGCATGATGGCAAGGAGGTTATCATTTCTCAAAATGAAATGTGGATGACGGAATGTCAATGGCTGGCCAGACATGAGCAGGACCACAGAAAGCGATTTTTTTGCTGCAATCCACCCCATTCTCAAAATCTTACTACGAGACACGAAAAGCTTAAAGCTACTGATGTGAATAATGAACATGGATATTCCATAGATATCTGTCTAACCGTTTCCTTTCTAGCGAATTTTTATTGATATGAAGAAGCCGGCAGCTAATGGTCGCATGATCGACTTGCTTGTAACGAATGACGATGGAGCTGAAATAAGCTCAAATGAGTGGAAGAAGCGTAACATTTCAGCAGCCCTGCTTTTCAAGCAACAAACCAAGAGTAGCAGCCTCATATACTTGCCATGAAGTGGAGAGGTTGATCGCGCATGTTACACAACCAAATATTTTTTACTCATCCTCCTCGCGTAGGATTTGATGGGTGCCTCTTTCCTGTTCGAAAGGTTGATGGTGTGTACGCAGCTACACACCAGCAAAAGCTGGTCATCCCAAAACATCCATAGCTAGTCAAAGACTTCAAGCAGACCCTGACTGGACTTTTGGCATGGAAGGTAAGTGTACCAACTCCCGTCATTTAGATTCAAATTCATATATGCTTTCTCTTGCATTACAGACCAATCTTTGGAATTGGCCACACGGATACGACTAGCGATGCATTCGGTGTGCAAGTCCTTCGGCACAAGGTTGTCCGAGGTAGGCACAACCTCGAGTTGTGCCCTTGTGTAAACCTCTTGGGTGTTTGTTAAATCCTGGTTTACTCGATAACGTTACATCTCACAAAAAACCTGGGCTTTATATCGTTTCTCACCGAGGAATCTGCAAGAGCGCCCTCATGGCCTTCTCCAGTATGCAAGGACGATAAACGCTATAAGGGGCGGAGCTTTTCGAATATTTGCAGTGGAAGTATTTCCAACCCTCCGGAAGAAGCATTACAGTGGAAATTTCATTCGCGGTAACTTTCAAGCTTCGCTAATTTCAAGATAGATCGGCAAACCGTATTTTTAACTTAAATCTTAACGGGGTAATAATACAAACTCTGTGATTCTGGTCTGCTTGGACCTCATACGCAGCCGAATGGAGTCACGTAATACGCAGCTGGGTCTCTACTTGTTCCATGCCTTCTTCATCGTGTAAGAAGTCGAGAACGGAATTGATAGCCTTGACTCTGTCGCTCATAGGCACTGGAGGTCGTTCCTCCTCCAATGATCATTTCCTTCGATTTCTGGCCGGCTATCAGAGCTTCAACGATCTGGTCCTCGCTGAGACTTTCATGAACCACCTGCCGTTCGTCCTGAGGATCAAAGTCTATTTCAGACTACTACTGCACAGCGTCAGCGCCGAAAATCTCCTTGGCATTTGCGATGGCTGTGCGGCATTCAGATATTTCTAAAGCTTCTGGAGAGTCTTCATCGTGGCTCGACTTGAAGAGTGTTGCCTTCCAACAATTTCTCACTGTCTCTACAGTCGCCGAATTCCGATCGGTTTGAATCCGACGCAACGCTATAAGCTGCGAGATTTTGAAATGCTGTCGTTGGAGTAGATCACTCTACCTTTTTGCCTCATAGTGATCTCCAGGTATGCACGCTCGTATTGCTGACTTCCGTGGTACGTATGTACCATGATCTAGGCGACAGACAGGTAACAATAATAGTTTGCCACCTGGTTGAGAAGCCTAAATTTAAGAGATGGCTGGATTCTCCGCAGTCAATATCTACATCGTCGTCCATACAAATCAACAGCGGAAGCCAGATATCCCCAATGGCCAACATAGTCTGCACATAGACTTGATAGTACGGATTTCACTCTCCTAATGGTACGTCAATGGAAGAATGTAGACGGACCCATGGTAAAGTATTGAACATAACATATTGATCCATCTTCTTTTACACTCAGATCGTAATCTAGAAACATGCTGGTATTGCATAACTCTTGAAGGCAAATGAATTGCATCTCTGACGCTCTTTCTTGTCCGTTTACGACGACGCGCAAAAGAGAATTGTCGGCTACTTCCATTCACAATGTACTCGACAGCAATTTTCCTGCAAAGTCCTTTCGTCGTTGCTGAGTTGCTAGAGATTTTGCCTCTAAACTACATGAAGATATTGTGAATTTGCGAATGAAGAATACAGTCAAAATATCAATGGTTTGATCTAGTCATTGCAAAATCTCGAGTTGGTGACTACATGCAAGGCGAAAATGTTTACCCTGAGCGATACACAAAGATGAAGCAGAGAGATCCCGTCAGGATGAGCTGTCGCGACTACAAGCCAATGAGATTTTTTGCAGTAATTTTATTGAATAACGCAGCAGCAGGAGTGTCAAAAATGTGTGTACCTTTTTGCATAACATGCTACTGTCAAGTCTATTGCTGCCTAGGGCCTCACCAGCGGCGGCGGCAGCAGCAGCACGCTCGCTGCAACGCCGTGTCCGGTTCATTCAGACTCTGGTCGAATTCAAGAATGCAAATGTGCATCGCTTTGGCCAAAACGAGCTTGCCATGCGCGACTTGACATTTTCCATTGACAGAAACCAGCGCCTGGTCATTGTCGGTCCCGTGAGTGCAGGCAAAACTACCCTGGCAGAGGCAAGTCCCGAGTTTATTATCTTGTTAGGTGAAAAAAAGGGGACCGTAGTAATAACCACCACAATGGCCACCACCTATATAGGCACTGGCCGGCAAGCATCTCATCCAGCCTCTGTCAGCTGCTCGCTGGCCCGTGGTGGATAACACTCGCTCGCCGTATATTTCTGACCACGTGCATCTTGTATCGTTCAAGGAAGACTCGAATCTCTTTTCGTACAGCAGCCATTATTACCAGGAACGTTTCAATTTCAGGTACCATCGCCTACCACATTTCTGGACTCCTTTTGCCTACTGACTCTTTATTGTTAGTGACCCCGACAATGATCTTACACTTGAGAGTTACTTGGCAGCCAGTCAGCAGTCATCACCTGAATCCATTGCTAAGGTTGCTGAGCAGCTGGATATCCGACATTTGCTGCACCTGTCGTTTGTGAAACTTTCAAATGGTCAGACGCGCAGAGCACGCATTGCCAGAGCGCTGCTGCGTGATCCATCGATGCTTATTCTGGATGAACCGCTAAGTATGTGGAAATGATTTCAAAAGTCGTTCACTATTGCTAAAGAAATACATTGAAAAAAATATAGTGGGTTTGGATGTACAGCATCGAGAGCGACTGCTGGATATTCTAGGCAACATGGCAACCCGCATTCCTGTCGTGCTGGTTCTTCGGCCACAGGATGAACTCCCTTCTTGGGCGACAGACGTGGTGTCACTCGAAAAGATGAAAATCGCGTGGCAAGGATCACCCGAGGAGTACCAGGTGCGTCGTGAACGTGAGCGGCAGCAAAAGGAGAAAAAGTCAGGCAAGCCGATTGTCAAAGAACATCCTCCCGGTGACCCGGTGGTGCAGCTGGAAAAGGTCAACGTCGTGTACAGCGGGCAGAAGATCCTCGACAATATCTCTTGGACCGTGCGCCAGGGAGAGCGCTGGGCGCTTCTGGGACCGAACGGTAAGGAAACATCGGAAGGGCTGTGTCTTGCTTCCCGCCTCTTACCAGCAGTTATTCCGCTAATCATCAACTCGGCCATCTGCAGGTTCAGGAAAGACAACCTTGCTGTCGTTCTTGACCGGTGACCATCCCCAAGCATATGCCAACGAACTCTACCTCTTTGGTCGCCGCCGCGGCACCGGCGAGTCGATCTGGGACATTAAGGAAAAAGTCGGCCTCGTCAGCCCCGAGGTCCACTTGTATTTTAACCAAGCCCTGACGGGACTCGAAGCGGTAGGAACAGGATTCTTTGACGTTGTCGTACCAAGGAAACTGTCTGATACCCAGGTGGAAACGGTCAACCGCATGTTCAAAGAGTTCGGAATGGAGTCTTTTGCCTCAAGACGCCTTCGAGATATGTCGACTGGTGAGCAGCGGATGGTACTCCTGATTCGATCACTGGTATGGTCAGAGTAAGCGAAAAGAGAAAGATTTAAATTTATTGATTATATCTTACTATTCAGGTTAAAATGCCTCAATTGATCATTTGGGACGAACCTTTCCAAGGCCTTGATGCTGATATGATCGAAAAGGTCAACGATTGGTTAGAATGTCACATGCGTCCGGACCAGTCTTTGATCCTGGTAACGCACCACGAAGAGGAAATCCCACGAGCTGTTACAAAGAGGTTCAAATTGGGCCCTGGTGGAGTTGATGCAAATTGAAATAAAGAAAACAAAGACAACCACAAGATAAATCTTAGAAAGTAATAAAAAGAAGAAGAAGAAGGATTACAACAACTATATGCTACTAGAACTACTTGGTATTTACAGTTTGTGTCCACTCGGCATGCCACTCTTTGAGTCGTTCCAAGACGATAAAAGTGACGATCGTGTGTGGACCCAGTCTAACAAAGGCCGGTACCCAGCCTTTGAAAAGTGAAGCAAATCCTTCCGTCTCTACCATATGCAGGACGATCTGGACTGGATGTTTCCGTCGGATCATGTGAGCACTCATAATTCTTGTTTTTATCACGTCTAACGGGGAACACACTGTGGTTGCGACGAGCGCCTAGAGTGTATAATATGAGTTTGTGATAAAAAAAAGAAAAGGAAATCGATTGATAAATCAACTTACAGCAAGCACGCTCGACGCAAAGTGTGTCATGAGTCCGTCGTGGCATTGGAATCCTCCGACGAACATGTCTTTAAACACATCGTAGCTCGTCATCTGAGAGACAGTCATCAAGACCGCTCGGTTGGTACTGTATTCTAATCCTCTAAGTAACACTTGGGGTCCTTCTTCGCGACATATCCGAAACATGCCATCAATGGCATTCTTGTAGTTGCGTCGCAGTTCGGGAGGAAGCTGTCCATCATTTTGCATCCGCACGTTTACAACATCGCTTGGGTTTCCAAAGGCTCCACCTAGGATACCCGCAGCAGTGGAACTGAACAGCAACTGTCCAAATGTAGGTTCTAAATGCGGATATACATCAGCGCTGGGGTTGAGCAGACCGGGCATCCCCTTCTTGTCCTCTTACTCAAGTCACCGGCAACGGCGTATTTGAACTTGTCGTACAATCCAAAGCGGATTGTCGAGTAGGTGCCTTGTCGCAGCAAACTCGCCGATAGTCCGCTGTACAACGCACGGACACCTTCTGTGCGTGAAATAGTCCACATTGTCTTGAACATGCGTGTGGGTCGGAACCGATTCCATTCCGATATTGGTTTGCTGCGGATCGTTTGCAATCGTACTTTGATTAGATCGAATGGATGCGATACAACGGTGGCGATGCAGGATGCAGCGCCTCCAAACCAAAAAGGGGGTGGCCGGCTGTGATGTGCGTTCGTGGCGTTGGCGGTGGTGGTGGGTATTCTGGCTGGAGGACGGGCTGACATCAATCAAGCCCTCAGCGGGGGAGGAGGGAATACGACGAGTGGATAAAAAAAAGATGGGTGGGGATTGAACAGTCCAATCGTGTGTGCGGGGTGGTGGGGCAGAAGGATGTTCCAACAAACAATGCGTCAAAAATGGGAATAAAAATGCTGATACGAGAAGGGTCACTTGACGGTACTACTTTATTATCGGTAACTGATTAATAAATAATACGAGTTATACATATTTACATTCTTGGGTTCTTTTTGAAAGATGGAAAAAAAAGATGAAATTGCAAAAAAATAAACTAGGCTGCACTGAGGAATTGCTCTCGAACAAGGTCGGCGTAGACGCAATAGTTCAAAGTGTGATCCTTTCTCAACAACCCTGCCGCCCTTGATAACCACAATGACGTCTGCATTTTGGATAGTCGACAATCGATGCGCAATTGTGATCGTTGTTCGGCCTCCTCGGCTGATAATGTTATCCAACGCTTGTTGCACTAATTTCTCAGACTCGCTATCCAGCGCAGATGTTGCCTCGTCAAGGAGTAGAATTCGAGGCAGGCGTATAAGAGCACGCGCGATAGCGATGCGCTGCTTCTGAGCACCAGGGAGCTGTGACCCTTTTGCGCCGACTCGTGTGTTGTAACCATCATGCAGGCTGGCGATAAAGTTGTGAATGTTGGCAGCGCGGTAGACTTGCTCGAGTTCTTGCTGAGTGACCTCCTTGCTTTCCTGCAAACCAAAGCGGATATATTCACCGATGGTCACATCAAACAAGACAGGCTCTTGGCCAACCAGTGCCATGTGGCTCCGCAAGTTATGCAAAGAGAATCCCTTGACATTTTGGTTATCGAGACGCACTGCACCCGAAAGCGGATCGTACCATCGTTGGAGCATGCCGATACAGGTCGACTTGCCACATCCGGATGGTCCCACGAGTGCAATAGTTTGTCCGCTGTGTCCGTGCAGGTTGAACCCGCCCTTGAATACAAGAAGATCCGGTCTTGCAGGGTATCTGAACGCAATGTTTCCAAACGAAACGTTCCGGATATCCTGGACGACTCGATTTCGTAGCCTTCCAGGTCAGGATCGATAGCTGTCTTGCGCTCAAGGACACCAAATATTGTGATTGCAGACACCTTGGCTCGCATAACAGTGGATACAAACGTGCTGGCTTGACCGGCGCTTTGGAGTGTTATGAGCACGCACATGAGACAAATGAACAACGCTTGAAATTCCATACCTTGGCCGATAAAGTTGGTGCCTGTATAGAATGACACGCCTCCAGCGTACAGCGCGATGCTCTGCATAACCGCAAACGAAATCGATGACAGGTACGCCTTGCGCTTGGCGAGCCGGTGCGGACGCTCCATTGCCTTTGCATACCTGTCTCCAAAATAGCTTTGCTTCCCTAGCGCGGCCACCGTCCTGATTTCTTTGATTGCTTCGCTTGCAACTTGTCCGCAGTCTTTGTTTGCTTGCACTGTCTTGTCCTGAAAGCCCTGTTGGAGCTTCGATTCATAATAGCTGGCGCCCAAGACAAATGGAGACCACACAAGTACAATAAATGTCATTTTCCAGCTGTATGCAAACGATACAATCATGCCTGAACTCATCCACTTGTCAGTATAACTAATGGTACGTGTAGAGATATAGATAACCTACCAATAAGCACTGTCGCGATAATCTGGAGCACATTGGACAACGTCTTTGTTACCAACTCATGCACGTTCATGGAATCAACAGCCAGCCGAGAAGTCAAGGCACCGAGGTTGTTTTCTTCAAATCAAAGTATCCAATCTCCTGCTTCAAAAAGGCACGGAAGAGGGCTGCGCGGAATCGATATGAAAAGCGTTCTCCAGCAATTTCAACCGAGGTCGTCATCAAAAAAGTTGCCGATAAATGCCCCGAGACCGATAACAAAGTACATGGCAACCCACGTGTTCGCTGAACGCTCACCATCGATGAGAGGTTGTTGCGCTGCTGCTGCCTATTGGTTGCCCTCGGAAGTAAGCACCACAGCAACGAGGACAGTGATGACACTGCGCACGGCAATGTATGTCAGACAAGGCTTGACTGCTCCCACAATCAATGCGCTGATGCATTCTTGAGCTAGCAGACTCTGTTCAGACCGGAACTGATGCGTTATCTCTCGAAGAGGTGCCTTTTGCCGCCGTTTCTTCTTGATCTTGGCCTTGCCCCGGAGTCGCTTGAGTTCATAGGCGTCGGTTGATACCCTACCGCCGGCGGTGGCGCTACTACTCCTGCGTCTTGCATCTCTGAGCACCGGCTGATAGTTGTAGGGTTCGTCATTGATGGCTGCTTCTTCTGGTTTTTGATATAGTTGTCCATATCCAGCAGGCTGGACTTGCGCCGTATGCAGAGGATGCGGTGGTGGATATGGCTGATGATTTTGCGACGTTGTAGCAATCTCGTGTTTTCGGACCAGTTCGGCGTACGCACCGTTGCGCGCCAATAGTTCATGGTGGATGCCTTGCTCAACTAAAACGCCCTTTTGCATCACAACGATCTTGTCAGCGTTCCGGACAGTGGAAAGACGATGGGCAATGACAATGGTGGTTCTGCTTCTCGATGCTGCTTCGAGGGCACGTTGGGAACCAAGCGTTCAGATTGAGTATCCAGGGCAGATGTAGCCTATATATCAATTCGATTAGAATAAAGGTCAATCTGATCAGTATATCGTTATTACCTCATCAAGCAAAAGAATGGGTGGATTCTTGAGAATAGCTCGTGCAATAGCAATTCGCTGTTTCTGACCACCAGAAAGCATTCCTCTTCCTTCGCCAATTACGGTGTCATATCCCTGAGGAAGTCGAGAGATGAACGTGTGGCAGTTGGCTATCTGGCAAGCTGAGACGATTTCCTGTTGAGTTGCTGGTCTGTTTAGTCCCATCAATAAATTCTGCCGTATAGTCATGTTGAACAAGACTGGTTCCTGACCAACAACACCGATCTGCTCGCGGAGCCATCGTAGGTTGAGCTGTTGAGCATTTGTACCATCTAACAAAATCTGGCCATAGATAGGATCGTAGAACCGCTGCAAAAGTTGGATGATGGTCGATTTTCCGGAGCATGATGCACCCACAAACGCAACCGTGGTGTCAGCACGAATATCCAAGCTGAAATTGTTGAGAATAGGCACATCGGGTTGAAGGGTACCTGAATCCAATATCGCAAAACTGGATGCTGCTGTGTACTCTCTGGGGCACGATACCTTGGTTGGAGTCTGGATCAATGGGAGGCACGCGATCGATGACTTGGAACACCTTGTATGCAGCTACGCGAGCTGCTGACATGTGCTTGTAGTGTGTTGGCAATTCCAGGAGAGTGATAGCACCGAGCATGACGATACAGAAGTCAACCACGAGGCCGAACGACTCGTAAGTCTGGTTAGCATAGTAGAGCGCACGACTAAAGACGCAGCAGAGCGTGAAGAAGAAGTCACCTGAGCCGAGGCCTTGGAAAATAGCACGACGTATACCAAACTGGCAAGCGACAATGAGTTTGTTCTCGTAAAGCCTTGCAAACCTTCCTTAAGCGAGAATGCATACACTGTGTGGATTCCAGAGAATACTTGCTCGGCGAGACCTCTTGCGCTTGCAGAAGCATCCTGAGCCGCTGCGGTGTTCTTGGTGGTCCAGCGTCCAACACCCAGCAAAACAGCACCTAGGATCGGTAACGTCGCCAGTACTACCAGAGATACTTTTGGGGTGAAGAACGGACTTAGGAAGAATCCGAAAAACGACGCGGAAACAATTCGAACGTGGTTGCCGTAGTGTTCTGAGATACCATCCTGGATCGCTTCAGTGTCTGCTACGAGCTGCGCTGTCAATGATTCTTGCTCAGCCTGGTCTAACCACGCCATGTCGTGTCGCAAAATAGCATGTACGTAGAGCTGTATTATCCTCCGAGTCTGTCGTTCATCAATGTACATCCAGAGAAAATTGTGCAAGTAGCTGAGAACCTGGACGGCGCTGCCCTGAGCGATGAAAATGATCACCATGAGTTTGGTCGATTCTGTAAGTGATTTGCCATTGCTCAAGGCATCAACCACTGTGAACATTGACATGCCGTAGGCGATAATTGATCCGGGTTGCAAAAGGCCGAGGATGATGGAACAAATGTATGCGAGTGCGATCAGGAGTTTTTCCTTCGTTGTGGAAAACCGAAACAATCTGCAAAGAGACACTTTGCCATCTTGTGATCGGCATAGGCAAGAGAAGCAACAACAGCAGCCTCGATTTTTCTTCTTTTTGCGAATAGAGTTATTATTGATGTTGCGTTGTTGGTTATGAACGTATTGAGCCGTTGGTGCGTATTGTTGGCCGCTTCCGTGGACTCCCAGTGCTGCTGTTGAGCCTACATGTATATCGAGGACGTTGTGTAGTCCCGAGAATTAATTAAAGCCATCAATGAGCTTCAATAACGGCGAGATGGATTTTCCGCCGCTATTTTAAACATTGGTAGGTCGACATTGGCACCTTGGCATGTGTGAAAGCTCACAGCATTGCTGTAACAACAATACAACATTAATAATCATGCTGGTTAAGCTAATTGTACTTTTGAGCGACGTGTAAATTATCCATTCCATGATGGAGCTGCTGTGCGAAGCACATCATCTGATAAGTGTCACGTCCAATCTGTTTGTATATATGTTGATCTGGTGTGAACCTGGTAGGTAAAGGTAGAAAAGTGGGGATACCACAATCGGCTTTGGGGAAGGATTAGAATTTGGGCATCCAGATCATTGTGCTACAGGCGATGATAATCCTACTGGCGATCATATGATACTATATTTATTACGTCCGCGAGTGCTACGCCGTTCCTGTACATAATGGTATATAACATGCCTTGTAGTCGAATAATAAACTTGTTCGCCATTGAGCTTTGCTGATCCCGCGTTTCTTCTGAAACTGTTTGCGATAGAAAGCACCATCTCACGGTGGAATCTCGCGTAATTCTTATGCACGTATATCTCCATCAAGCTCAACCTCAGCGCGGTTACTTTCTCTAATATGTTAGATTGATAGCTTCCAGTTCGAGAATTAACTCCAAAGGCTATTGAGCTGCAATGCATTGGTTTAATCGGAAAACACAATTCAATAAACGCATCCTAAAAGGTGCCACTGTCCTTGATTCACGACAACGTAGCTAAATAGAACCGCAGATATTCGTGTCTCTGTGTTGCATGTGGGCATCTCCGACAAAACGCAGACGACTGGAGTAGCCATGGTTGCGTATATGTGTAGATGCCTACGTTTCAAGTGCGATATCCATAGTTCTCACATCGACGCAGACGCTGCAAGAGAGGCCAATGGAATAAATCCCGCGTGGTGCAGGGAGTATCGGCTCCGTCATTTCCGAATGGAAGAAGCGAACTGGATGGAACGCGTCGCAACAGCCTCTCAACCAGCAACACAGAGAGAGCAGGGCGTAGGGTCTAATTGAAATTTGTATCGTGAGAGTTTGGAGTCTATCAAATTAATAATACGATGGAAAGCTAGATATTGTACTGCATATGGCTACGCGAACATTCCATTGAAATGCCATTTCTAGCAGCGCTGGGGAATCTCAGACGATCGGTCATTCCACACTTGCTCAGGGCGCATATGTATTTTGACGCAATGACACGCCACCTTGTTTTACAAACGATGAAAAACAATAGTTGTGGACCTCCTTATTCTGATGAGTCGAGTTTATTAGATTAAGATGGGAATATTGAAAGCTCAGGTCAATCGTAGATTTAAGCCTCGGTGAGGTCAAGGGAGTCGGCAAGGTCCGTGGTGTGGGTGCTGATAGTGTGGCCATTGCAGTAGATGTTGACGGTGCCATCGGAGGTGCCCTTGTAGCAGTACGAGGAAGGAGTCTGACCAGAGTAGTTCTCGTGGACAAAACTATTAAAGAAAGAACCAGTCAGCATCAAGCCTTATACTTGTTCGATCAACGACTACTTACGTGGAGCACTTGGATTCCCAAGTAGAACAGAAAGCATCGACAGTAGTGTCAGCGGGGAGCTTGTAGGTCAATCGGTAGTCGGCAGCTTGAGCACCAAGAGCAAAAGCGACGGTAGCGACGGTAGCAAGGGTGAAACGCATTTTGAGAATTGTTATTTTGTTCTGTGTATGATGGTGCTGCGCTTCAAAACATTGGCACTTTTATACGTTACGATGGTGGATTGAACAGGTCCGACCACTCCGCGCACCTTGCCGCCAGTAGTGCTAATGATAGCACGCCGTGAGTGCCTTGTGTCTCTGGATCACGAGTCACCACTTCATAAATGTAAGTAACGTTAACGTTTGCTGCCATATGCCCCGCTGACAGGGTGAGTGTATGTGCAACATGATCGATTGCAAAAAGGAGGAAAGATTCTGAGATCCTACTTGTAAAAGACTGTTGGTCTACGATGCTTTTCTTGAGAGCAAGAGTAGCAATCCAGTCTCTATCCTTTTTGCAAGGCGTCACAGCCACTAATTATCCTTAGGCTGCATTATTTTACTATATTTATGCATTTCGCCTGATTAAGCAATGGCAATGTGTCAGCAATGTTTACCCGGAGGGAGTTCGTGCCCTGTTTGCCCCTTTCTGTGACGCATGAGCTTGGGCCGGGGGAAGCCTGCGTGTGCTAAGCAGCGGCGATGTTGCCTCAGCCTCACAAGATTCGTAAAAATAGCAAGAAGGTTCTAGTGGGTTAAAGTTTGACGGCTCGGCAAAGATTATCAAGCGTGAGCGATTTCGCTGGAAAGATATGCCACTGAAGACGTCCTGCTTGGAAATTGGGTATCTGCTCGATTGTCTCGACAATTCTTTTTGTATAAAGTGCTGTGACTAGTGATATCCCAGTGCACTGCAATCTTTTCTTTGAAACGAGTTGATGACATTTATTCATTTGGTAACTGGCCTTGAACCATGTAGTAGTTCCCGCTTTTGCGCTGTGCTTTCTCCAGCAATGCTCGTCCTTCTACCTCATCGGTGCTTTTTTCATCCTTACGCAACTTTAATCCCATATTCTCAGGCCATATTTGTATTAACGGTTCCACATTTTCCATTTCCACATCCTGCAAGTGTGCGAGGAACTGAGACATTTGATCGAGGTCACGTCGTAAGCTTTGTTGTTCTTGCTCTGTCTCTGGAGGTTGGAGCTGCGCTAACTGAAATAGGCGTTGTAGCTGTTCATCGCTTATCCTTGTCACCGTCGCGTTCCGTGCTGGTTCTAGCAAGGACGTGACAGACCATGTAGGTTCAACCGGCTATTCCATTGGATACATAATTTTTAATACGTGTGAATATGGTGTCGACTAGCGAAGAAATTGCGTACCAATGCATCGTCGTCCGTTTCCACTGATTTGCTACGATTCAAAGCTGCAATGAGTCAGTACAATTTGTGAATTTCAGTAAACTTCGAGAGACAGCGAGGTACCACGTACCAGTTTGCGAAAACAGTCGCTTTTGTGGTTGTAAAGGTAAACACCGGCACGGACGTCCAAGAAACATTGGGTGGAAGGGAATTCAACGGGGAAGGCCAAATTTTAGAAAATGCAGAAATACGCCAATTTTTCTTGGATTTGGATATTTTATTTTGATTACATTTTTACTGAATATCTTTCATGGAATCAAGTGCTTTTAGCAATCCCTTCTTTCTTTGAGCAGCTTCTTTTTCTTCGACTTTCTTTCTATTTTCCTTTCTCTGTTTTCTCTTGAGTTTTCTCTTCTTTGCATTGTCAAGCCATTTCTCGAGGTTACGGGGCAGATATTTCAGTTCGTTCTTGCCTTCCTTGCCACGCGGTTTGGCTTTGATGCGACCCGTGCGCAGCTTGACTTCGATGCGCTTTATCCGTCGACGCTTGATACGCTCTAACCGTTCATCCTCTGTCCATTGCCACACAATTTCCGCCACTGCTTCCGCGGTGGGCTCCTTTCCATCTCGCTTCAGCTGGATAATCGCCATCCTCCTTTTCTCATCCAACTTTGCCGCTAACTGTGACTCGCGTTCTTCTTTGCGGGTCTGATTCGATAGTTTTTGCAATTTGGCAAACTGGTGACCACGATGTTAAAAACCTGATTAATATTCCAATTCTGGTTTTCTTTCATTCTTACTTTTAAGATATCTTCCCGAGTTCTGTTCTTTCCCCGAGTTTTGATTATAGGCATCTCGAATGGCTTGTCTGGATCTTCTTGTTCTTCTTTGGTATTTTGCTGCTTTTTCTCTGGAACAGGAGGCAGACCCTTTGCAATTCTGCTCTTTTGTTTCTTGAGCTTGTTTAATCGACGAGCATGATGCTATTGTACATCTCGCGTTAGCAATCAATCGATATATCGTAATTCCAATAATTGTGCACTTACTCCACTGGCAAGATGAGTCGCCACTTGCTTGGCAGTCTCCATCTTCTTTGCCGGGCACAATTTGCACAGGAATATCTCTTTGTCGTCTTGCGTTTCCACGTAGATAGGGTTATCGTTTTCATCAAAGGTATAGGGAAGTTGCTCATCGTAGCCTTCTTTTTCCGCGTTCTTATCCTTTTCCGCCTTTGCCGAATTGTCGTCGTCCTTTTCACCGTCATCGTCGCTCGAATCTGAATGCTCTTCATCGGCGTTGCTGCCGTACATCTTTATCATAGCTTTATCGTCGTATCCCCAACGTGTAGTGTCCTCTTCACTGCTGTCTTGTGATGTCTCCTGCTTTTTAATGTCATGTTCGCTGCTGCCATTGTCGACGGATGATGTCTGGGTATCTTTTGCCTCGTCTCGTACGTCGCTGTTATCTTTCACTACAGACTCCTTTTCATCAGCCTTCTTTTTAGACTTTTTCTTTTTCGACTCCTTGTCGTCACTGTCGCCTGCTTTTGCCTTCTTTTTGGATCGCTTCTTCTCTGACGTATCGACTGCTGCTTCTGCTTGCGGTGTTGTTGTTGTTGTTGTTGTTGTTGTTGTTGCCTGGATCTCATCATTGTCTGCATTGTCTTTTGACTCGCCATCCTTTGATCGTTTCCTCTTCTTTCCAACTACGGCATCGGTCGAAACTTCATTGTCGGCATTCTTCTGATCGTCGTGCTGCTTTGGGTGTTCCTTTTTGAACGAACTTCTCTTACTCTTCTTGTCATCCTTTTTGCTCTTCTTTTCTTTTTTTACGGTGGCGGACTCGACCTTGTCAAGTTCTTCTTTTTCCTTTGGCTGCTCTTTCTTTGCTGCACTTTTCGCCATATGCCCGTGTAAAAAAGGGAAGAAACTTCTTGCATGAGCCGGCCGAATACAGGCACCAGTTCAAGTCACAGGTGGCTTCCCAATCCGCCACCCCCCAGATCTGAACTGCCACACCCCCCAATCGACCATCAAACCCAAACCCAGTTGGTCTGTTTGGCACATCACGGACATTTGGATGCACAGCACAGCTTTTGGTCCGTGCGTAGCAGCGCAAGTCTGTTGATGACTCAGATACTCAAACTACTTTGAGGAGAAAGAGCAAACGTGATTGAAACGGGTGGGGCATCGCTCTAAAGCCGATGTCCCAAAACTGAAACATGGATCTTTGCAATTCGATGGCCGTGCATGCAACCTGCTGGGGCCTAGGCCTCCCTGTTGTGTCTCTTTTTCTCTTAACTATAAACTTTCGCATGGTACGAATTACATCGGATGAATTGGGAGAATATATCCGTCGATCGCAGCAAAGACGTCGGATGCCGTATCTCTGCGCACTCAACCGAGCCATGGGTTGGCGAATCCTGCCTGAAGGCGTTACAGAGTCTGTAACTTCTGTATACTCGCAGCTTTTTGAAAGAAATGCTAATTCTTTTGCGCTTAGAATGACAAAAGATTTGAGAACGCATTGCATGGAATTGCCTTCTGGAGACGGTTACATTACATCAATGGCTGCGTCCGAGGTATGGAAAGTTTCCTTGCCTGTCTTGCTTATATTCATTATTCTCTACTCTCTTAGCGCAATGGTATTCTGGCCGTAGGTTCGGCGCAGCGAAGAAACAAGGATGAAGACACCTATACGATATACTTTCTTGTAGATCGCATCGCAGCCGCAGACGATTACTCTGTATACCCTCCTCGTTTCGAGGTAAGCGCCCCTGTGCTCGATCGAAAGATCTACTTGAAAGCTTATCGATTGTATGTAGGTTTTGCACGAACAAGTCGTTGATATTCCGGTACATTCGCTAGACTGGTGCGGTTCACATCTGCTAGTCGGCTCCAAAAATGGTATCACTGCTTTATATTCTGTGCACGACGACGATCCCAATGCTTTCCGAGTTGCCAACGTCACACAGTATACTATTCCTTTTAACCGGGTAAGTCAATTGACTTTTATCAAAACAAGGCATAATTCATATCGATGATGAATTGTAGAAAAACTTTGACGTTGCAGTGCCTGGCAAGTTTCCGTTCAACAGCATCGTGAAAGCCGTCGAGTTTGCACCAGACTATTCTTCAGAGCACGTCCACGAGGATTGGCAACCATTGAGTGCCCTCGTGCCGAAATCCGCTGATGCGAAAGACGTCGAAGTATCTAGCCGGTTCTTGAGCACATTTTACAATACGGTCCATGTGTGGGACGCGTTAAGTGAATCGAGTCCTCAAGCGTCGTTCACAGTCAGCAATTCTCTTCAAACATGTGCGAGCTGGTCTCCGCACCAACCGCGTTCGCTGATCGTAACTGGAGGCTGCGACAATTCCCTCCAGATTATTGACACGCGCGCAGACAAGGTCGTTTGGGAAGCGCGCGACGCGCACGCTCGACCTATCCGAGATGTCAAGTTTAATAACTTTATACCGTACTGGGTCGCATCCGCTGGCGAAGACTGTGTCGTCAACATTTTTGATATCAGAGCCATCCACCACGCGCCGGTAGCCAAGATCGATGGCCACAACAGTGTTGTGCAATCGGTGAATGATCTTTGAAAAATGAATAGAGTATCTGAAAATGCTAATTCTGATATACATGTATAGATTGCCTGGTCGAATATGAGACCCGAAAACATAGCAACGGCATCCAGAGACGGTACTATGCGGATGTGGATGCTGACGTCGACAAGCATAGCTGCTGTGGATGCACAGTACAACACTGCAAAGTGGACAAATTATGATACACTGCCGACGAGCCTGAGAGACCAGAGCAAAGTGTATTGGAGTAGAGACAACAGAGAAATGCAAGCTCCGTGGATGCAAGCCGATGAGCATCGCTACTACGACGAGCGCGAGGATCCCTGGGGACACAGCGACGAGCTGGAAGCGACCACCATGCTCTTACCTGGCGCTGTCGGCTTAGGTGAATGGGGCGCATTCGACGAAGGTCCAGTGTACATTGGTGAAGACTTTGAAAAGAGCCGCGGACCGGTTGTATCTGTGAAAATGTCCAAAAGTCGTCTGTCTGAATACTACTGTGCAACACACAGGGGCCAAATTACCGTGCAAGCGTGCCGTTTGGAAAAGCGTGACAATTTGGACTATCAATTCAAGTTTGACAAGGAAACAGATCCAGTGCCGTACGAAATTGAATACAATATCTACGTGCGACAAATCACCCGTGCTCAGAAACTGTTAGCCGAACTCAGGGAAACGGTCTACGAGGATGATCCTGAGAAAGAAGAGCATCGAAAATATACATTAAAGTACTTTGAAGCACGGATGGCAGAGCGTCCAGAGATATCACCTATAGAATGGTCTATTGACTCGATCCCAAACTTGAATGAAAACAAGCGATCGTCTAGGAGACTTTGGAACAAGGATGATTTGTGGAACGCGGCCATCAGCGCGTATCAAAAGGATCTGGACTACTACAGTCGCCGCCTCCCACCTGGCATGAGAACTCGGTATAACTTGCCGCTGGATAGTACGTTGCACGTGCCAAAAGAAGAACTGCCTGTCTCGTCCGAAAGTGTGGCAAATACCCGGATTAGTCTGACAGACCAAACTCCACCTGTCACGCCTGGCATTGAGTCTTTTCAAAGCGCTGAAAGCACAAAGGATGGCGAGCATTTGCTACCGAGTCCGACATCTGGCTCAGCTACAAGCAGCGTGGATATCAGCAGGAGCATGAGCGAACCCTTCGCGACAAAGCATTCACCCAGCAGACCGGGCTCGGACGGGACTCTCAAGCAGAACCGGTTTCTGTCGCGGTCAAAGACCCTCAAGCGGATGTTCTCGCGTAGAAGCAACAACAGCAAGGAGCAAGATACCAACACGGAGCAGCAACAACCTGCTGTAGTGGAGCCTCCGTGGCAACTGAGACGTAGTCAAACAAGTAGACGGAGAAACGCATTGCTAGGGACATGATTGCTGAAAAATAACATCATTGTACTCTATTTCTAAAGTTTTAAGACGGTGCTGTAGAACTAAAGCGACCTGATGCTCTTTTGTATCGTTCCACATCGTTCTCTAATCCAGTGCTTCCGGAAATAGATGGCGGTTTTGAGAGAAAAAATGCGGGTGTCACTTGCTTTTTTTGACGGATGTCACAGAATAAATTGGCGTTCCTTGCCTGATCACTTTGGCGACATATCCGATTTTTTTTTCTGTCCACCATGGTAGTCTGCATGCGGGCGCTGGTTAGGAATCTTCATCCGCACTGTTTATGCAAAATAATGGTTTGACGGAATGACGATCCTCCACGCATCGCATCCTAAAAATAAAGTTGAATTGGAGAGGACAATTTTCACGACGATGTTTGGGTTCAGAAGCGACGTTAAGGAACATGAAGCATTGTTGTTCGGTGCCTTATTATTCTTACACAGAGTGCCTGAGCAAACATTGCTAGGATACTGAAACTATGTAGAAAATTCAAACCATTTTGCCCATCTAACAGGAAAGATCGTCTTTCCTGTTAAGCGCCCGGTCGCGCCCATGAGAAAAAAGGAATTTTAAGCGAAATTAATGCGTTTATGCAAGTTTATCCTCCAATCGTATTGCTCCTCACAGAAAAAATTTTTCAACGAGGTTTACCACGAAGAAGTCCACTTTACGTTTGAGTTTTATATGTTGACGTGTTACTTTGATGCGAAATTCTGTTTCTGCGGGTTCCAAGCTTTCTGTACGTACTCGTCCCGTATCTGTTCGATGATTATGCGCCGAGTTCTTGGTGAGGCGCCGCCAGTCAATTCAAACGCCGCAGGAAATCCGGAAATTTATAAAAAGTGGCAGCTTCCCCCCGTGGAGGATTTTCTCTTTGTCTTCCCCGTCAACTGTTTGCAAGTGAGGGTTCTTAATCGGTCTGGTGCCTCCCCAGGGATGATTAAGCTGATGCTGCTTTTGGCGCTTTAGACCTATCACTCTTTTTGCTGTAGCAGATTAAGTTCGCTGTGGGGCATAACAGCATAAGGGCCAATTTTTGACCTTTTTTCTCTATGTTGACCGAAAGGCCTTCATCACGAAAGGATGTTGTCGCTATGAAAGGCGCTTCATCCTAACAAACGAGAATGAAATTGTGGTGATGCGGGATGTGACCTTTTCTATTGTCCCTTTTTCTAGTGTTGTTGTCTTTTTTTTAAACGTTAGGGCCTCTGTCTACAGTTTTTGGCATGTCCTTATTATCCACATAGAAACAAATAATGAAAATGAAAATATTATGGACTCTAGTGAGTCCTCAACAATGCAGTCTTGCAATTTAGCTGTAGCGAAATGTCGTCTTGTTATTCATGTCAATCTTGATCCTTGTACGTTATTAGTCTAGTTTGTTACAAGTAAAACTTTACGTTGTCTCGTTCCTTTAATCTTTTTGACCTTGCAATGCTGTGAACGATTATCATTGCTTGCTCAGGCCTCGTTGCGAAAAACTACGCGATGATATTGTGCAAGGAGTCTTGGCAAAGTTCTCTTCGAGTTTATCTGCGCTTGTAGGCTGATGGGCTGCTGCTTGTTAGGAGAAGTACTGGAGCCGACATCAAATTCTACGCTATTCATCGTCGGCGCAGGTTACTCGAAAAAGGGGTACTTTGACAACCACGTATGAAAAAACGGCAGAGCAGCTCTTTCTATATAACGGCTGTGGAAACAAGCAGCGATGTTGGTATCCTTTGAGGCGACGAAAACAAATCTATACCAGCATTTCTCTTACTCACAATTTGACTATGTTTGTGAAATACACCTTTATCGTAGATGCGCTCCAATATCGATTCTCTATATATCATTGCTCTGCGTGCAATAATCCACGCTGATAAAACGGCAACAATAAGAGGGGGAGGTACACGAAGGGAAAAGAAAGACACACCCGAAGAGCAGAAACCATTCAAACTGGCTGATCTCTGGCGACAGGCCTCATTTGCGAGCATAAGCAAATTGTAATACTAGTGAAAGATCGGCTAGATTTACAACAGCAATAGTTCAAAAAGATAACAGAGAGAAATCAGTCAAGTTGTTCTGCCAGATCCCAAAATGTTGTATGTTACATGGTTATTCAGAGTCGGGGCATGCGGGGCATGTATTCATGCTGGAAAAAAAGAACAAACCGTTGCGCCTCTCTACCTCTTTCTTCCTTTGCTAAACATATATATGCCAAGTACAAAGTTCTGGCTGGCGCTGGCGGCAGGTATAGCTTACGGCGGTTTAGTCCAAGTTTACTTTACCACCACACTCGAAACCTTTGGACACGAGCTTCATGCTCTTTGCCACCCGGACGCAGCGACGGCTCTGTTCGGCTGGGCACCGCTCGACAGCATCATTTGCTACTACGTGCAAGTGTTCAAGTACGCGCTCCAAGATCCGCTCGGCAGCGATGTCACCTACGTGCTACTCGGCTTCTTTGGCACCATCCTCGCATTCTGGTTGATGGAAGGTGCTCGGCGCGACGCCAACCGGGCATTGACGTTCGCTCCATTGTTTTCCTTGCTGGCAAATGCGGTCGGCATCTCGGTCATATTTCCAGCCGTTTGGATGCCCGTGTATTACTACAGCAACAATAGTGGTAAGGATACGTACATTCGACCTGCAAAGGCAAACGGCGTGCTTTTCGCCATGTTGGCAGGCTACGTGATACCAACAGTGTACATGTGTATCGGACTCGAACCGAAAACTCGAACCGAAGAACTTGTCATTGCTCTCTGGCAGTTTGCACCGCTCCTGTTCACGCCTTTGCTTACACTTGCCACCTCTTCGCTAAAGTGCTTGGAGGATCCAGACGATCCGCGCATGACGGAGGATGCCCGCCTTCGCATCCGCGTCGGTGACAGTCGCTCAGCCGTCGAACGTGCCTATGTATTCCTCGGCGTTCTCAATGTCATTGTGTACTATGCCACGTATGTGCGAGCAAAAGTGCAGGATTTGCTGTCGATAGAGGCTTTCGTAGAGTTGGCAATGGCTGCCAGCTCAGAGCGATCCATCGGCAACACTGGCGAATTCTTCCGGCAGACGATGGCATCCCATATCATGCTCGTTGATCTCGCTGCATTCTTTATATACTGCGTATTCTTTGCATTGCTAGAAGATGGCATCAAGGGCGCGATATTGCTGTTGCTAGGCTCTGCAGCGGTTGGTCCAGGAGCAGCCTTTGCATTCTACGCAGTTTACCGGGAGGGACGTATCCAGGATCTGAAAAGGATAGACAAGAAGAAGAACTGAACCTTCAATGTATTCAACATTCCTTGAACTTGTACAAATATAAAGCTATATTGTAGTAAAGTAAAGCAAAAATAAATTATTGTTGTCACAGCAGATATTTGTAGTGCATTTTGCCTTGATCGTTGCTATCCATCTTATCGTTTAAAGATTTGAGTTTTAGTTTGAGCACAAGTGCACAAATGGCAGCAAGAAGCATTGCGCCACCGTTGATCATATTGGACCCAACGTAGCGAGGAGCATCCGATGTCCAGCCAGAGTAGAGCGCAAACGTACAGACAAGAGCGCCAAAGTTAGCAACAGATGAGACGATACCTGTCGCCGAGGCAACAGCAACAGCATCCTTTTTAGAGTTCGCAGTCCACGCCATGCTCTATTTTCAAATATATCAACTACAAACTCACATTCCCCCGCAATAAAGGACTACTTACCAAAGGAACTGTAGGATATGTGCCTCCAGCAACGACCAAGAGTCCAAAATATCGGACGCCCACGGGTCCAGCGAAGCTGAGGATAGCGAATCCAGCAAAGGATGCGACTGAACATCCAATGATAAACCATCCGCGGTTGCGCAAATGGTCGCTCAGCCTGGTGAGAATGTAGACCATGATGCCGCCAAAGACATACGGCGGGATACTCATCAAACTGACTTGGATCGAATTGTAGGTGCCTATTTCCTGCACGATCTTTGGTAAAAAGTACCCGAGCGACGTAGCTGCCATGACCGGTGTGAAATAGAGCACGCAAAAGAGCCATGTCTTGTAATCCAAAAGCTGCGCCTTGACCTCGACCAAGTCGCTCCTTGAGATGGCAAACCTCTTTTTGCTGCTTTGCTGTCCACTTTGTTGATCGTCTGCAACCGGTTCTTGGTCAGGCGCTAACCTCTGTCGAATAAGCAAGAACTGCTCTTCGGTGAGAAACCGTTTGCTCGTCTCGGGCTTGGATGGTAGGTAAAACAACGTGGCAATGCCGAATAGAATGGAAATAATGCCAGATATCAGAAACAGCCTTTTGAAAAAAGGTTAGATGGTCTGGTTCGATAATTTGTTACGTTTGTAATAAGACTTACCATTGCCAACCGTACAAACCACCGCGGGTATCTATAA
Source organism: Rhizomucor pusillus (assembly GCF_041956525.1). Classification (NCBI taxonomy): domain Eukaryota; kingdom Fungi; phylum Mucoromycota; class Mucoromycetes; order Mucorales; family Lichtheimiaceae; genus Rhizomucor; species Rhizomucor pusillus. The sequence goes on from NW_027192154.1 coordinate 655,714, forward strand.
GCTGAATTCCAGCAGAGATCAATCCTCCAAACGCACCTTGACATAAAACTCTGTAAGTCCTATCTGATCGATATAGCATTTTAAAGCAATTTTCTTACCGGATGCTGGACCAGCCAAATAAGTCACGCCGATGCGAGAAGATATTTCGTTGGGTTTATACCACAACGTCGTGTAGTATGCTGTTTTTCCCATGTTTTACGTTTAATACTCGACATCTCGCTTATCTTTCTTTGGTCATCCTTACTTATTCCTGATACATGTATGTGAATAAGAGAACGATGTAACAATAAATGATATTACAAACCTGGCCAAAAGCCTGCTTCAAAGACTCCCTGATTTCGAGTCGTTAGTTTCCATCAGATCCAAATGCTACGTTGATATTTGTGATTTTTACCAGCAGAAAGCGAAGCAAGTAGAAATGCCACGGCTGCGAGATGGCAGCCATGCATCCAGTGACGATACTCCATGTAATCATGATACGTGCGATCCAATATGCAGGGTTCACGTTGGCCATGACCAGGTTTGACGGGACCTCAAAGGCCTAACGAATGGATCTATGTAAGTTTGCGTTGAAGAGACGAGAGGATAAAGTATATATGAAAATGCATACAATGTAAGCAACGTAGAAAAGACCTAATCCAATATTGTTTTCTCGAGCCGTGAGTCCTGCAGTGGACGCGAGGTCGTGCCCTGCCTGCTTGTTCATTGTCATTGCATAGCCGACATTGGCGCGATCCTCGACGCTCAAAAAGTAGAGAATGAAAATCCAGGGCACGATCCTCCAGTCGAGTTTTTTTAGCAGTGCCTTCTCCTCAGCTGTAACAGCGTTGGAGGACGAGGCGAGCGAGTCTGATGCATCGTAGTTCTCTGATGGTGTCCTTGACCGTCGCACTGTGCCGTTGCTGGACTTTGAGCGCGAGCGAGTCATGGTCGTTGCCGCCATGATTGGAAGAGATAGAGATAGAGAGATAGAGAGATAGAGAGATAGATAGAGTAAAATTGGCAAAGAAAAACCTTCGTCTAGTTGTTCCAAGATGATGATATATTATTTTTTTTTTGCAAAGAACAAGATGTCTAGCAGAGCAAATCATGGGGAAGAGAATATGATACAAAAATATATTTTGGAGATACAATATGTAAAATGATAAGAAAATTAGTAGACTTCGAGGATGTACTTCTCCTTCTCCTTCCATTCTTCAATAAGGTTGCTAGCCTTCTTTTCATCGATACCGCCATAGTGCTTCAAGCCATAGACAACAGCGTCCTTGACATCAGGAACAGGCCAGGTAGGACCGCAGAGGTAGAAATGGCCGTTCTTGTTGACTAGCAACTCGTGCAACAACTCGGCGTCTTCCTTCATCTTGTGCTGGATATACACCTTCTCTTTTTGATCACGAGAGAAAGCAAGACCCATGTGCGTCAAGAGACCATCGGCGTGGTAAGCTTCGAGTTCTTCACCATACAAGTATTCCATACGTCGGTTGCGAGAGCCAAAGTACAAGACCATGGGACCGACCTCCTTGCCTGCGGCCTTGGCCATAGCACGTTCCTGGATGAATGCACGGAAAGGAGCCATACCAGTACCGAGACCAGCCATGATAACGGGTTGGGTGTCCAAGGGAGGAAGCTTCATGACCGAGGGCTTGATGGAAACAGTGACTTCTGCGCCGACAGGCAAGTTGGCAAGGTAACGTGTGCACTGACCATAACGCTTCTTGCCGGAAGAGGTAGTCCAGTCAACAGCGACGACGAGCAAGTGGACCTGGTTGGGAAACATGCGCTGGGACGAGGCAATGGAGTAGTGACGAGGCTTGATAGGCGTGATCATGTTGACCAAAGCTTCGACGGGAGGTTTGGCAGAAGTGAACTCGCGCAACAAGTCGTCGTAGGTGACGGTATCGTCAACACGCTTCTTGTATTCCTCCTTACCCTCAGACGATACCAAGAACAAAAGCTGCTCCTTCTCCTTGGGATCAGTGGCATAGTTAGCGAGTGCTTCGTAGAACTTCTTGGAGGGACGACCAAAGATATCCAAAGTCTGCGAGAAGAGCTGGAACACGGTGCGAGCTTCCTTCTTTCCGGTTTCGCCGTTCTTGACATAGACGATATCTTCTCCGCGAAGACCGTACCAGTTCAAGAACTCCTTGACATCCTTGTAATCGTTGTGACCATGGACACCGAGGGCATCGCCAAGCTCGTACTTCAAGTTAGAACCGGTGGTATCGAACTCCAAGTGGAACACGTTGCGGTCGTAAGAGGGTGAGGTGAGACGCTTGTTCTCGGCAACTTTAATAACATAGGTCTTTTCATGCAAGTCAGGTCGAACGGCTTGCTCGGTAGCGTAGGCTTCCTTGAACATGACTTGCCAGGCTGCCTTGTGCCATTTCGTGACTTGAGCAGTTTCCTGCTCGCCTTCTTCAACAACAGTTGCTGCATCAGCATCTTCTTCAACTTCGTTGAGACCGACTGCGCGTGCAACTGGTTGAGTGGGAAGAACATTGTCGCTAACTTCCAAAATAGTCCATGGTGGCAAGAGCTCAATGCGTACAAGTTGCTTGGATACAGCGTCGACAATGTTGTTAACGAGTGAAGAGAGTTCCAGCTTGTTGCCTTGGTCGTCGACGATTCTGTCGAGCTCGTAGTAGAGCTGAGACAAGCGAGTAGCCTCAGCCAAAGGCTGGGTGAGCAGCAAGAAGGCGGCTTCCCAGACAACATGGCTCGACTTGCGAGACAGACCGAGGCTTTCGGCAATGCGTGCAGCATCCAGAGCGTACAATTGGATATCGAGCTTTGTAAGGGCGAGCTTGAATTCGTTTGTCAAGTGAGCCTCGATTTCATCACCGTGCTTCCATGGACCGTGAACGAGCACAATGGCCTTGTTGTCGGCAAGAGCGAGGATATCATATTCCTTGTGAAGATTAATGTTGTGGAGACCGACAAATTTGGCCTTTGCAGAGACTGGCTTGTTGCTCTGGACAACGCGGCTAAATGTCACAGTACCGCCGACGCGGTAAGCATCGCGAGCAACCTGAACGCTGATATCCTTGCTGAGATCCTGCTGGTGCACCAAATGAGCAGCGTGCAGAGCAGCGTCAGTGGTTCCATCCTGTTCAACGTCCCAGAAGATGGCGTTCCAGACATCTTGCTTGAACTGTTCCTCGGGAATAACAGCAAAGTCCACGGATGACAAGTCGACAAAGTTGGCTTGCTGTGCCTTGGCGACAAGAGTAGGAATATGGCTGGCGGTGATGTGGGAGAAGCTGCTGGCCTGAGCAGTGACGAGAGACAATTGCTTTTGATGACCAAAGCGGACAGCTGCGGCTATATCCAAGAAAAGAGGACCGTTGAAAGCAAATAGACCGTCGGCTTGTTCGAGAACAATGATGCGAGAAGCAGAGGCAGGCAATTGAGCGAGGAATTTGGACTCGTTCCAAGGACGGAAAAGACGGGCGATCAAAAGAGCAACGCCAGAGTTCTTGAGCACAGCCTCCTCAATGTTGGAGACACCGGCGCCCAACGATACCAAGACAGTAGAAGCATCCTTGGCACCAACGTACTCGAAGGGCTTGTATCCGAATTGACCCAAGACTTGTTCGGCAACAGCGTAAGCATCACCGGCAACAGCGGGAGTCTTGATACCGGCCAAGTGCGCGTAGGAGAGGATCTTGGTCTTTTGGATATCAATGGAAGCACCGTCAAAGTAGTGGATCACAGGCAAGCCAGCAGCCTTGGCGAGAATGTGAGCGGCGATGGCGATATCGTGAGCTTCTTGGACAGTGCTAGACGAAAGCAAGATGGCACCCGAGTTTCGGGCGGCCAAGACTGCTTCGACCTGGGAGTGTGCGACCAAATCTTGGTCGACAGCGTAAGCGCTAACGTGGAAGACAACAGGCTGGCGAGCGAGAGCGAGAGCATGGATGTTGGGAATCATTGACAAGAGAGCTTGGGAGCTAGTCAAGACGGTAGCGCTCTTGGTGTTGTTTGCAATAGCGCCCTGAACAGCCTGGAGTGCACCGGCGCGAGTCTCCATCTCTACGACCTTGACAAGGTCACCATGGCAGTTGCGGACAGTCGATTGCCAGTCAGCGAGCTGCTTGCCCAAGTATTCGTTGATGTTGCCGGGGTATACAAAGACTAGATCGCTGAGAGCATAGGCAATGTATTCGATGGCATGGTTGGCGTCGAGCAAGCACACATCGGTTGATGAAAATAGGACTTGCAATGCATTTTTAACTCGAGATTGAAGGCGCAGAGTGGTTTCTTCATCAACAATGGTTGTCTGGCTGCCAGCTGTCGATGCAGCATCCTCTTGCTGCTGCTGTTTGATCTCTGCAGTGACAGTTTCAACGAGTTCCCGAGATAACTCTGCTTGTTTGCCGGATAGATCGTTCTTTGAGAGTGCCTTGCTCTTGATGAGCGCAGCCAAGAGTGCTGTCGAGGCAAACATGAAGGTAGGTAGAGAGTGGAAAGAAAGAGAGACAAAAGAAATCCGTCGTCGGATACTTCATCGATGGAATATATCCGCTTATACTTTCTCTTCTTCCACTTCATTGGCAAGCACGCAATTCTTTGCTGAGATCAACCATTCAGAACTTACGAAAATTGCGCCATCGGAACTTCAGAATACAAAAAAAAAGTTCATCTTGATCTTCGCTTGACACATTTGTTTCTCCGACCACCTATTAATCGGTTTGCCATTGGTGATATTCATCGCATTGTCATCAAGGCACGAATAACGTTTACTTTTGCGTTTATACCCTATACATGGGAATAGATTTTTTTACAGATAATCAACCGAGAATTTAACGAATATCTATATATGTTGCTTGTATCATCGATGCATAGGATGTGGTAACGATATTGGATGATGCTGCGTGAAGATTTATGCGCGAATGAGTAATCGGAGGAGGACGACAAGTACGCAGTGGCCATGATCGACGCTGCTGTGGTTCTGACCGGCACAGTTGTGTATGAGTATGTATGGATGAGTGTCGATATAAAGAGTATATGGTTAGCGCCGTTGTCCATCTTTTTTATACATAATAAACAGTTTTTATTTTCCTGGCAATTTGCAATGAAGAGGAAGATATTTGCACTCATGCTAAGAGTCCTGTCAGCTCCAGTTTGCAGACTTTGACAGTGGATGCATTAGAGATATGGAAGGAATTGGGTTTATTAACAGCGAGCAAGCATTGTGTAACTGAAGAAAATATTTATGCCGCCTGGAACACTATCTGGCGTGGCGCTTCTGACAGGTTTTGCAACGCAAGTATTCTTGGCCGCGAAGGAGACCGACGGAAAATCGTCCAGCTCCCAGCCCCATTGCCTAGCTTGTGCCAGCCAATTTTTGCCACATAAAGCGTGAAATCCCCAACAATTCGTGCCATGGATTATTTCAGAACAACGGCAGTTGAATCATGGAATCATCAAGCGATCGTGAGCCGTTACATTGAGACCGCTAAAGATGCGGACCAAGGCCGTATTCTGTTCGCTATCAAAAAGGACTTGGAGGTTCTGTCACAGGAAAGGACTACGGCGAAAGGCCTAAAGGCGCGCTTAATGCTCGAGCATTGGGCACAAGAAAAGGTCTGACTAACCTGCCTGTGGCGAGACAAGAAGTATCTGAAATTAAGGTACAATATAGGACAAGTTTAAGAAGATGTTTCCAAACAAGCAGCTCAATGAAGACGAAAATCAAGCCCCAGACAACTCTACCAGATCTCAAGTCGCTATCTCGAATCTGAAGATTACAAATAATAACCAAGAGTACGTAAAGAAAAACCTACAAAGTTTACGAAATGCTCATATACAGTTTGACGATAGTGGTTCGAATGTAACGATGAACATTGGGACCTCAACTACAAACAATTATACCGGTCAAGGTAGAGCTTATTGCTGTCTACGCGGTGCAGCGCATGTCTGACTAGATGCATAATAGAACAAATCTCTAATGAAATACTGCGAAAGAGATCCGTAATAAGCGATGCAATGGAAGAAGAAAACGATGGCAGCCAAAAGGTAATGGCTCATAAGGGAGTAACGATTTGTTTATATCTGATAACTTCCAAATTTTACAGAAGCAAAAAGCTGGATACCAGAGTACTGTGGACTCGGATGGTCTGGATGATGAGGCAATCCTTTATATCCCTTTGCAGCATGTTACGACTATTAACTAACCTGTGAATTTGTATAGACAGAATCATTTGTCACGATGGAGAGAACGTTATGGCAAGAATGGCTACTTTTCTTGGATGCTGCGGAAACTGATCAAGACCTGCATCTCTATAGGTGAATATTAATGCTTGCCTGTACTGCATAGATAACTTAGTAACATAGTGCTGAGCGGCATGGCATCATTGTGTGCGGCGAAAATCTCCGGCGAACAGAGGGTATGCCAGAAAAGGTTTACGAAGAAACGGTGAACCGTTTGGAAAAAAGAAGTCCATTTGTCAACTTCTTCTCCGAGGAGCTGACATACGTTGATGGAATCCTTGATGCTGTAAGTACCGATTGTGTGTGTTAGTATTCACGACAAAGCTCTAATATCTCTGCATACTGTAGGCACCCGCCTCCAAGCTTTCCATGGTAAGGAAAATGGTACCAGGTGGCGACCGACATCGCCAAGAAGAGTTTCTATACGATATGTTCTTGACTATGTGAGGATTATTATTCGCGTGCTTATGATAACTACCTGGTTAACGCCCTACATATCAAAGAATACGTGACATCTATATTGCAGAGACAGACTTAGAGTTTAGTGAGTCGGTTCTCAGCTCTGTCATCCTTGATCCATCTATACGTATCACAATCCAAGCTAGCGCAAACCCCAACTGGAAGATACGTTACTTTCCAGCGGAAGTGCAGTTGCGTGCCATGACACAGCAACTCAAGAACAATGGATTCTTCGTAAACGAGCGAAATATTTACAAAGCAGATGGTATCATCACTATCAACGATATTGAAGTATGCATTCTGGAAATATCACATGCCTTAAATCAAGCAAACATTCGCAAATCAAGTTTCGATTTTCATAAAGGATTGTACGGTCTTGTCGCCATGATCAAGACTATTGCTGATACTTACAAATGCGCATCCTTCAGCACCTTTTCCAAGCTGAAGTTATTCTTTATTCACCTGCATGGTAAGTATACTATGTCAACTATGAGAGTGCATTCTGCTCAGCCCTCATAGGGAAACACATACGGTTATGGAGTCTGCGCACCCCCCACCCAGGACTCATGACGATGGTAAGGGAAGACAAGGCGGACGTCCCAGTGTCCTTCCGGGACGATGATAAAGTGATACTGGACTTTTCTCGTTTCTGGTGGAATCTCAAGGTACACTCGAATTAAGCTTTTGATTACAAGCATATATTTAACTTGGTTGCAGATCGAGATGGAAAAATCCATGAAAATCTTAGAAGAAATACAGGAACAGCACCAGAGCAATGGAAAAAAGTATCGTTATACTGCCGTTCCCGATGAAGCAGATTTATCCAAAATTGTCAGGCCGGCTATCATCCGATTGTCAGAGCGCATCCATGCATCGTACTTTGTGGATAATCTACCTCGCAGTTCACCTCCGATGCCAATACCCTGACTACGTTCCCTTTCCCGATGCTCTTCTTTTTTCATTTTTTATAAGCCTCTATCGCTATATGAATGCATACCATCGTTACAAATGATCTGTATATAAATATTATCCGCTGGTGAGATTTTCCTTCGCAAGGTCTACTTGCTCACAAACCTGAGCATTATGCAGTTCGAGTGTTACAAATGGCGACTCTTTATGACTCTTTCTTTATTAAAATGTGAGGTTCCAAAAGCCGAATCTCTATCCACTACATCATCTTATTTACTACAGCTATATGACTTATAGCACAAAGGGAGGCTATCCTTCGCGAGTCATTATCCGGATACAAATACAGACACTTGCTCTTTCATGCATTCATTCTATTGCAAGTATTCAGAAGGCAGTGAATTCAAGAAGCGACGTCTAAATGGACAAAAGTCGGAAGGATATGCGCAACGGAGCGAAGCGTAGGTGAAGGTTTATGAAGACACAGCGAGAAAGAAGGATGACTAAGCCATCGAGAGCAGCTTGCTGCCCGAGAGATGTATACAAAGACCAAACTGTCGGATTGCACAGAGAAAGACAAGGATTGCTGTTCCCTAAAGTCCCATCTTTGAAAAAAGTGGCATAAGATCCAATCTTAAGAATTTACCTTTAGAATAAACAGATCAGCTCGTATGGTAATACCGGCAATAGATCAACTGTAGCCATTTGGAAAGCAGGCAGGCATCCTTGGCTTACTCATGCACGATCCAACGATGGTCTCTGCAACCGGAAGAGCTGTCACGCGGACAGACCTACCCTGAACGCAACAGGGAAGTCCTCTCCACACCCACAGGGCAAAAAGCAGAGGCTGCCTTAATCATTGCAATAGCCGCTTTCAGCCTGAATGTCCAGTCCCCGTAGAAACTAAGGAAGCTGTCACGCAGACAGATAGGGGCCACGCAGGAAGTCCTAACCTTCCACAGACTGTGCGCTCTAGTGCGATCGAGAACAGCTTGCTGCCCGAGAGATGTATACAAAGACCAAACTGTCGGATTGCACAGAGAAAGACAAGATTCGCCATCTGTACCCCCTTTTTTTTGAGAGAAGCAATTGTCCGGGTGCGTCTACTGAAGTAGAACTTACTTTCAAGTCTTCAATATAATTCATTTCATGGATCACTTTGAGTCAAGCGGTGCAATCAGATAGCAGGAAAAAGGGTGTAGAGAGAAGGGCTGCATGCCTAACGCTCATTCCGACATTCTGAGATTTTCAAGGCCCATGAAGCACCATGGCAAATTCCTGCACTGTGACTTTCCGAAGGTATGGAGAGATAATGAAATTTTCTAACTAGAATACAAAACACACCCTCAAAAGCTACATTTAAAGTCACGTATACCACCCGGGATATTAATCGGTTGCCATTGTTGATGGCCAGCGCATTGTCATCAAGGCACGAATTAAAGAAGTCACCGAATAACGTTTACTTCTGCGTTTATACCCTATACATTGGAATAGATTTTTTTACAGAGAATCAACCTACAATCTAACAAGTATTTATATATGTTGCTTGTATCATTGATGCATAGGATGTGATAACGATCTTAGGTGATGCTGCAGTGATGATTTATGCGCGAAATCGGAAGAAGACGACAAGGACGCAGTGGCTATAATCGACGCTTCCTGGGTCTGACCGGCCCAGTTGCATATGCGTACGTATAGATGAGTGTCGATATAAAGAGTGTATGCTTAGCGCCGTTGTACATCTTCTTTTTTTCTTTTATGTGACATAAATAAGCTTCCACGGAAACGGGGTTTGCTCAAGTGTTTCAGGCGATAGAGAACGAGAAGAGCTGCTTTGGCAGCAAAATCAAAAGCAACAGAGTGCAGAGCAGCCTGCTAAAAAGATCTCAGTGCCTGAACTTAACCCTCTCCCTTGGCACAATATATATGCGTCTTGAGAGGAAAAGAATAAGACTTGAGCAAATTTGCCGTCAGGTAAAAAGAAATCGTACATCCTTGTTTGTGATTTGACGATCGGGTTGGATGTACCAGTATTTTTAAAAAGTAATGTCGCAGCCAATGAAATTTATTTCC